>NC_134882.1:44744924-44767424 GCF_041734735.1 Babylonia areolata | reverse complement strand
GGATAGATGGTCGTGAGAGGTCAGTAAAATGGGTTAATTGCAGGGTGGAAATATAAAAAGAAAACCTTTAAATTCACATGATTCATATCGAGGATAATATCGTGGGTGCAAAAAAAAAACGACCATGACCCGAAAAGAGCCTTTGATTCCCACAGGCATAACCCAAAAAAGCAGTATGGAAGCGTGGACTAGTTTCCAAAGTTATGATGAACACGAATTTATGGATAGATGGTCGTGAGAGGTCAGTAAAATGGGTTAATTGCAGGGTGGGAATATAAAAAGAAAACCTTTAAATTCACATGATTCATATCGAGGATAATATCGTGGGTGCAAAAAAAAAAAACTACCATGACCCGAAAAGAGCCTTTGATTCCCACAGGCATAACCCAAAAAAGCAGTAATGGAAGCATGGACTAGTTTCCAAAGTTATGATGGAAATTTATTTTCTTTCTGAAACATATCACGAGACGGTTGCGTGTCACAGTACCGTCGCTTGAGACATCCCCAAAGAGGAACGGTGTGACGATGACTGTTGTGAGGTGGGTTATTTCACAAGGACAAGGGAGAAAACCATATTGGCCAATTCCCTGAGTGGGTACATTCTGACATATATTATACCTCCAATGCTTAGGTAAGCGTCAACGACACCGGTTTTCCTAGGCTTTCACCGATACGAATAAGCTGGTAACGAACCGAAACAGTTCATCGGAAAACACCCACACCTTATAATAATAATAATAATAATAATGGATACTTATATAGCACACTATCCAGAAATCTGCTCTAGGTGCTTTATAAAAACGCTTTTGTTAACAAAATACATCATATCTATGTTACATACACACACCAAAATGTGACTACACACACACACACACACACACACACACACACGCACGCACGCACGCACGCACGCACGCACGCACACACACACACACACACACGCTGCATACATACATTTTAACATACATGTGTATCTAACAGCTACCCTAACACATACGCACACATAGGCAGGCACAAACTTACATAAACACACGCACACACAATACACATTCATATACATGCATGTAGTTATGTACACATACATATGTATACACATATAGTCAAGCACAGCTAACGCAAAGGAAGTGGGCCTGCCACAATTGAACTTATTGCTGAGGGAAAAGGTGAGTTTTGAGACGAGATTTAAAAGATGCGAGGGAATCAGAATGACGGAGGTTATCAGGGAGCTTGTTCCACGTCTTTGGCGATTGAAAAGAAAACGATCTGTATCCATAGGTCTTACTTCTAACGTGAGGTATCCTGAGAAGTCGAGTATCAGAGGAAGAACCTTATAACCAAACTTATGGGTGGGATTCTTCTTCGGTATATTTCAAAAACCGAAACAACAAACAATGGTCTCATCAGTTCGGTTCTGAATGAATAATTCACGGCAACTTATACATTCTCATCTATAGAACACAAAAAGCCAAACAAATCCTTCGCATTCATGGGATGAATATAAATAAAGGGGGAAATAAAACTGTAGTGATTTCACAATATCATTGTCCTTTGTCATTTGAACACGAATTTTGCGACCCTCGTATGATGTAAGAAGCCATCGCACTTACTGCTATTTTTAATACAACATGTTTATTTATAAAAAGAAAAAAAAATATATATATATACACATATATTTATATATAAGATAAAAGAAAAAAAAATGACTCTGATTCACCACTACTGGACAAAGAATATAACTTTAATAGCACGTATTGTACGTGCAAGCTTTTATCAGCGATGCTACCTTTTGTCTGAGGAATTTTAGACGAAACGCTGTAAAAAAAAAAAAAAAAAAAAACAACAAAACCACTGAAATGAATAGCTGTGCGGTTCATCCCGAATTTCGCTTATCCTTAAAGGACCTCATGTTAATCACATAACTGATCAAAGGAAACGTGTTTCTTCCAACGTTCGGATGTCCTGAAGAATCTGATTAACAAGATCAGCAATTAAGTCCAAAAAGAAAAGACGAAATGTCACAGGCACAACTATAAAAAAAAAAATCAAACTAGAACGTGAGATGTTGAGGTTAAGGACAAAGAAGGATGCTAACTAGGTGTCGGTAGAAGTGGGAGGAGGGGGGGGGGGAGTTCACACTAATGAATTCATTTGGGATTGTGCTGAAGGCAGGAAAGATCTCAAGATGGCACAGAAAAACGGGAGAGAATGAACGAGACCGAGAGCGAGAGAGAGAGACAGACAGACAGACAGAGAAAGAGAGATAGTGAGGGAGGGAGGGAGGGAGAGAGCAAACGAAACGAATGTTTTGTTTTATTGAGGGAAAATGGTACAAGAGCAGTGGGATTGTTTCTATCCTGACCTGATGAAAGGGGATGATACAACAAACACGCAAAAAAAACGACATATAGACAGTCGGAGAAACAAAGACAGACAGACAGAGAGACAGAGAAAGACAGAGAGAGTGAGAGAGAGAGGAAGAAGAAGAAGAGGAAGAGAGACAGAGAGAGGTACGAAGTGAGACAGAGAGAAAGAGGCACAGACAGAGAAAGAGAGAGACGGAGACACAAAGAGACGCGTAGAAGATGGTAGCCTCGTGGGCAAAGCTCCTGACTAGGAAGTATGGTCCCAAGTTCGGTTCCCACAAACACAAGAGAATTTTTTTTAGTCTGCTCCTATCCACTGCAACATGAACGTGAATGGTAGACTGGGGGCTAGTCTTTTGGACTGAGACGGTCAACTCAGGTGCCGAGAGCAGCATGCACTCAGTGCACGTAAAAGAACCCACGACAGTGAGTGAAGTTGTCCTGGTGTAACGTCCCAAATTACACACATATATACACGTGTACATGCACTCATATACATACACACATGTATGCATGCGCGCGCAAACATTATGTGGAAGGAGTGTAACTTTTTTTCGTTTTTTTTCTTCTTTTATTGGGGGTGTGTGTGGGGTGGGGTGGGGGTGGGGTGGGGGTGGCCACGTCTTGGGACGGATTTTCATGGAATGTCTGGGGGGACCAAACCAGCATGGAGGGGGGGGGGCGTCCCAGAACGTCCCCATGGGAACGGGGGAATGTTTCTGGACACTAAAATGATCCCCGGGGGACGATTTAGGACAATGACAAGTCTCCCGGGGGACACTGACAAGAGCCACGGGGGACCTACGCGAGGGGGTGGGGGGCGATTTGGGACGTTACACTGGGTGAAACGTTTGGAGAAAAATCCACTGTTACATGGAAACAAACAGACCTACAGACAAAAGGGGTGAAGGAAAACGAAAACGAAAATGAAAAGAAGAAGCAAAGGACGTCTTATACAGTGGTCACACGTTCTTCTCGGGGTGAGCTAAATTCCTATGGAGAAATTAGTGTTCACAAGAAAAAGAAAGAAAAAAAGATGAAAAATTCAATGCAGAGCAGCATAAACACAATACATTACAACACACTTCTATACAGTATAACACAATACGATGCAATTACAGTACAGCACACACTGTGGCACAACACAGTACAGGTCAGTACAGTACACAACAGTACGACACAGCAAAGCACACTGTAACAGAGTACAGCGCAGAACAGTACAACACAGCAAAGCACAGCACAGTAGAGACGGTACAGTACACCACAGGACAAAACAATGCAGTACAGCAAACCACAGTAAAGTACAGCACAGCACAGTATGGAGCGCTACAGTGCAGCTTATAACTGCATAGCACAGCACAGTACAGCACAGCACGACACAGCACAGCACAGCACGGTACAGCACAGCACAACACAGCACAGCATTACAGTACAGTACAGGACAATACAGTATAGTACAGTACAGTAAGATGTTAGTATGTGGGGGAATGCATGAGTTGCGCGCGCACGGATATTGAGCTTGCATAGGGTTTCTCTCTCTCTGTCACACACACACACACACACACACACACACACACACACACACACACACACACACACACACACACACACTGCCGTCGCTGGAACTGGACAATTATCGAGTGTTGCAATTCCCAGTCATATTCCGGAGCATATGAGTTTCTGTTGACGATGCTTCAGTGAGTCCTCTGGGGGACACCAGCCCTTATTCCACATTTCACCCCAACAAAAAAGGATTGACAAAACATGACAAGATATTGCTGGACAGGACAAGACGACACAATATTGCCTTATCCCCTACCCTACCCTACCCTACCCTACATTACCCTACTATACCATGTGAATGCCATGCCATGCTATATCATACCATACCATGTTATGCCATACCATGCCATACATTGCACGCCACGCCACGCCATGCTATTCCACTCCACACTACACCACACCACACTTATTATACGCTGATATACCGCACACGGTTATATCATACACTGCTTCTCAACTACACACTACTATACATTACTACTCTATGCAACACAACACTACACCTCACTGCACCGCACCGCACCGCACTGCACTGCACTGCACTACTATACTATACAATACTTTACTATAATATATACTGTCAACAATGTTCAAATTGCCCATTTAACAAAACAGTTCTCGAGTAGCCGCGTTGCGACTTTGTGTGCAAACCAACACGGCTACTTCATCCTGCTGTAACTTGACGCTTCTTGTGACCTCTCAAATGGAGCGGGGGGGGGGGGGGAGGGGGGGGGGGGGCATAACTGTGCATCAGTAACACAACCAGTAAAGAAAGTGAATACGCAACTAGTGAGAAGGCCTACACGGTCACCAGCCCGGGAAGTGATTACAGCAATAAAAAGAAAAGTAACACATTCCTTCCAAGTCCAAGAGGATAGGCAAGCAGACAAAACTGCGACATTAACTCCAAGAGGATAGACAGTCGGATAAAAATTCGACAGTAAGTTCAAGAGAATAGACAAAGAGATAACTATGCGACAATGAGTCCAAGTGGTCAGGCATGCAGATAAAAAATGTGACAGCAAGTCCAAAAGGACAGACATGCGGATAAAGGTGCAACAGTACGGTCAAGTGGTCAGGCAAGCACATACAATCGGATAAAAATGCGACAGTAAGTTCAAGAGAATAGACAAAGAGATAAATATGCGACAATGAGTCCAAGAAGATATGCAAGCAGATAGAAATGTCATAGCAACTCCTAGAAGATAAGCAAGCAGATAAAAATGCAACAGCAGCTCCAAGACATTAGGCAATCAGAAAAAAAAATGCGACAGCAACTCCACGTTAGGCAAGTGGAAACAAACGACACAGTTCGTAACTTCAGGAAAAAAGCTAATAAATGAAAAAGTGGTTCATTAGGCGCTTTGGCAAGTGAAATAAACTGGAACTGTAACTTGGTAAAATGGCTAAGTAAATCGAAGTGGTAAAGTAAGTAGAAAATGGTTCAGTAACTCAAAGTGGTAAGGCAAGTAGAAATTGACTCAAAAACTCCCAGTGGTAAGGCTAGTTGGGGGAAATGGTTCAGTAACTAAAAGCGCTAAAAGTGTCAGGCTACTTGGGGAAAATGGCTCATTACCTCCAAGTGGTATGGCAAGTAGAAATTGTCTGCGAAACTCCAAAATATATAAGGCAAGTAGAAACTGGCTCAAAGCTCCAAGTGGTAAGGTTAGTTGGAGGAAATGGTTCAGTAACTAAACGTGTAAGACAATTTCGGGGAAATGGCTCAGTAAATCCAAGTGGTAAGACAATTCGGGGGAAATGGTTCAGTAAATCCAAGTGGTAAGGCAGTTTTGGGAAATGGCTAAGTTACTAAAAGTGGTAAGGTAATTTGGGGGATATGGCTCAGTAACTCAAAGTGGTAAGGCAAGTTGGGTAAAAATGACTTAGAAACTCAAAGTGGTAAGGCCAGCAGAAACTGGCTCAGAAACCCCAAGTGGGAGGGCAAATAGAAATTGGCTCAAAAACTCAAAACCTCCAAGTGGTAAGGCAATTTGGGGGAAATGACTCAGAAATTTTCCAAGTGGTAAAGCAAGTAGAAATTGGCTCAGTAACTCTGAATGGCAAAGCAAGTTAGGGAAAATGGCTCGGAAACTCCAAGTGGTAAGGTAAGTTGGGGGCAGTAAGTCAGAAACTCCTAATGGTACAGCACGTTGAAATAAATGGCTCAGTAACTCCAAGTTGTGAGGCTAAATGGAGAAAATTGCTCAGAAACTCCAAGTGGTTTGGCAGTTTGGGGAAATGACTCAAAAACTCCCAAGTGGTAAGCCAAGGTGGGAGAAATGGCTCAGAAACTCAAAGTTGTAAGGCAAGTAGAAAATGGCTCAGTAACTGAAAGTGGTAAGGCAAATTGTGGAAAATGACACAATACCTGGAGATAAAATAGAATATAATATGTCTTTATCGCCAAGTGTACCGGGGTCACAAGGAATATTATGAGCTATAAACTAATTCCATGAAGTTGGGCAAACCGAAATATATGGCAAGTAGTTCAAGATCGTTAAGCAACCAGGAAAATGCCATCATAAATACTTTCCATGAGGCAAGCAATCAGAAATATATGGCATGTAATTCCATATCAATAGGCAAGGAGGAAAACGCCACAACAAATAGATTGCATAAGGTCGGGCAAACAGAAATATATGACAATCAATTCCAGATCTTTAGGCAAGCAGGAAAATTCCAACACAAATAATTTCCATGAGGTTGGGCAAACAGAAATAATATATGGTAAGTAATCCCAGATTGTTAGTCAAGCAGGAAAAATCCAACACAAATAATTTCCATGAGGTTGGGCAAACAGAAATATATGGTAAGTAATCCCAGATCGTTAGGCAAGCAGGAAAAATTCAACACAAATAATTTCCATGAGGTTGGGCAAACAGAAATATATGGTAAGTAATCCCAGATCGTTAGGCAAGCAGGAAATATCCAACACAAATAATTTCCATGAGGTTTGGCAAACAGAAATATATGGTAAGTAATCCCAGATCGTTAGGCAAGCAGGAAAAATCCAACACAAATAATTTCCATGAGGCTGGGCAAACAGAAATATATGTTAAGTAATACCAGATCGTTAGTCAAGCAGGAAAAATCCAACACAAATAATGTCCATGAGGTTGGGCAAACAGAAATATATGGCAAGTAATTCCAGATCGTTAGTCAAGCAGGAAAACGCCAACACAAATATTTTTAACTGCCATGAGGTTGGGCAAGCAGAAAATAGGCAAGTAACTCCAGATCTTTAGGCAAGCAGGAAAAACGCCACCGCAGTTAACTCCCATTAGGTCAGGCACGCAGAAACACAAGGCACGTAACTCCAGATCTGTAGGCAAGTAGGAAAATGTCACCGCAAGTAAATCCCATTAGGTTCGGCAAGTAGAAATACATGGCACATATTCCAGATCTTTTGGAAAGCAGGAAAACGCCACCACAAGTAACCTCCATGAGGTTAGACAAATAGAGTATCAATCAGTATCAGTAGCTCAAGAAGGCGTCACTGCGTTCAGTCAAATCCATATACGCTACACCACATCTGCCAAGCAGATGCCTGACCAGCAGCGTAACCCAACGCGCTTAGTCAGGCCTTGAGAAAAAGATATAATAATAATAATAATAATAATAATAATAATAATAATAATAATAAATATGATTTAAAAAAATAAAATAGAAATAGAAATAATAGATAAATACATAAAAATACTACTACTAATAAAAATAATATTTATAAGGCGCAAAATCTTGATTAAGTCAACTCTAAGCGCACAGACAAAACAATGATGATAAATAAGCAAATAAATGTAAAACATAGACACACGTTCAAGTAGAAATACAAGGCCAGCAACTCCAGATCATTAGGCAAGCAGGAAAATGCCACCACAAGTAACTTCCTTGAGGTTACGAAAGCAGAAAAAACGGGAAAGTAACTCCAGATGGACGTACGTAGGCAGAAACAGAGAAATGGAGCCAGTTAACACATCAAATATGTCGACAAGCATGGAAGAGTAAAATCCATCAGACGGTTGTTGTTAGGCAAAGCAATTGGGTGAGAGGGGGGTTGGGGGGGGGGGGGGGGGGGGCGGGGAATCCAGTAATATGGCCAGCAGTGGAGCTTCATCAGAGATTACCTGGAGTACCGGTCCCAGTTTATGGCTGCCTGCTGTTCAGGGGATGTGAACATACTGCGACATCGTCTGCAACATTGACGCAACACACCCACCACGTCACGTGACCAACACCAAAAGCGACTAAAAAAATAAAAAATCAATCTGCAACCGAGCATACCAGATTACGACAAAAAAGCACACACACACAAACAAAAAGAAATAAGAAAAAAAGACAATATAATAGAGTATACATTTTTTTTAAGTGGGGAAAACGAAATGAGCACAGACAACAACAAAACACACGAACTATGGCAGTCGCCTGCAAACCAATAATAAGTGTAATAGATATCTAATAAATACACGAATGAGTCTACCAATGATGACTGGGGGGAAAAAACAACATTTGTGAATAAACGCCAGTATGTGTAAGAAACCGAAATGTTGAACAAAAAGGAGATGGAAGGGGCAAGTGGAAAGGAGACTGAGTGAGTGAGAGACAGACAGACAGGTAGATACAGACAGATACAGACATACAGACAGACAGAGACATATATAATGTGTATGTGCAACAAAACGGTTAAATCATCAGGATGACCAGCTGATAACTATAGTTTAAAAAAATAAAATAAAATAAAGATTTTAGTATATATATATATATATATATATATATATATATATATATGTGTGTGTGTGTGTGTGTGTGTGTGTGTGTGTGTGTGTGTGTGTGTAAACCAAATACAACATATCAATGACTAAGGCAATTAACAATACGTGAAGGAGACCAAAATGTTGACAAGGGGAATGGGAAGTGAGGGAGGAGTAAGGGGAAAAGGGAGAGAAACAAAGACAGAGAAATGGTAGGTAGGGGGAGAGAGGGGGCAGGGGAGGGGGGGGTGGGCAGAGGAGAGATGTGGGGAAGAAGGGGAAGATGGAGAAGATAAAGGGCAAAGAGGGAAAGGGAAAGACAAGACACCTGCTTTCACCGTTTGTTTCTTTTTCTTTCTTTTTTTTCTTTTTTCTTGTTTCTTCTTCTTTTCTTTTTTTAACAAGTGCAGATCTGCTCGTGCTCACCCAGGCACAGTTTCATTTACCGACGACGTATCATCAAGTGACAATCGAGCTCTCTCTCTCTCTCTCTCTCTCTCTCTCTCTCTCTCTCTCTGTACCCCTCATTATCCCCTCGCTCACTATGTGGAACTTAGCTTCAAAGCGAGATGTTGACAGCGCTACCTATACAATTATATGAAATATGTGAAAATGTTTCACATGAACCGAGTTCAGTTCACTAATAAAATCAGTGTACGGGGGTTATCCTATCTAACTTCCTCTCTCTCTCTCTCTCTCTCTCTCTCTCTCTCTCTCTCTCTCTCTCTCTCTCTCTCTCTCTCTCTCTCTCTCACACACACACACACACACACACACACACACACACACACACACACACACAGCTCACCAGAACAGATATCACACTCCGCCACCACTCTGGAACCCAAACACGCTTCTTCTGATGCCAATAATATGATGCCCCCTCCCTGTCCTTGAATCGATATGAAGGCAAAAGCTATGAATCTCTGATGCCTGTGACTGTTCCGTTACTTGATTCCCCTCTGCTGCCGAATTCTTCCTGTTCAGTGCGGAATAGCCCAAAGTTGTCTCGCCTGCCATAACTGTCGCCAGCGACAGGTTTGACAGACCTCGTTCCCCAAATCGTTGCCGAACACGAAATCTGTCGCCGGCGACAACTTTTATCTGCCCTCGTACCCACATAGAATTTGTCGCCAGCTGGAACTTTGTCGCCAGCGACGACTAATCCAGAACAGTTTCTTTGAAATCTTGTGGGGCTATGTAGTAATTTATTCTATAAAAAAACCCTCAAGTTTGGCAACATTCTCTCTCTCTCTCTCTCTCTCTCTCTCTCTCTCAGACAATTAATTACACTCAGATAATCAGATAAAGAAAGAGACTGAGTTCAGTTCTAACTACTCAGAGGCGTCACTGCGTTCGGATAAATCCATACACGTTACACCACATCTGCCAAGGAGATGCCTGACTAGCAGCGTAACCCAACGCGCTAAGTCAGGCCTTGAGAAAAAAAAAAAGGGTAAGCAGATAGATATCGGTGTATAAGTAAATAGGAAAATAAGAGACAGGAAGATGTATATATGCATCAAAGTTAGAGAAAGAGATAGCATTAGATCGCTACAGACGCGAATACAGACAAGAAGTGAATTATCTCAAACATGTCACTTCCGCCTCAAACTTGTCGCAAAGGACAACAATTTTTCCACCTGCATCGAACGTTATACTGTCTCCTGTTGAATCACTTTCCATCAACATTAACAGTGTTGTTTTGCATACCTCACACATATCACTGAAGAAGAATCACCCTATTACTGCACTAAAGTAACTGCAGTGCAGTTTAGTCGCAATTCACGTAAAGTGTGTATCTATTTCGCAAGGGCGACAACTTTCGTTTCGGTGACACTTTTCGCAGGTGATAATTTTTGGGCGGAAGACCGGTATCTTACAGCGATGCATAATTCATGACAATGTGCAATTTTCACCCTGATGACCCTAGAGTGAGATAGTTTTAATCCTCAGTTTCTCAGGTTTGTGTGTGTGTGTGTGTGTTTTTAAAGCAGGCGCCGTCGTTAGTAATGAAATGGTAATTTCATATTTAATTATCATAATTTTCTTTGTAAGGACACGGCTGAAATTGGTGTAATCTTAGCAGGACGGGCTGGTTAAAAGGTTAACTGGCTGTTTGGGTGATTGACTGGCTGGATGGCTGATAATATATATATATATATATATATATATATATATGTGTGTGTGTGTGTGTGTGTGTGTGTGTGTGTGTGTGTGTGTGTGTGTGTGTGCAGACAGATAGATAGATAGAGGAGGATTCTTTTATCGATTCCGTCAGGGTGGATATTTTCGGAGTGGGGGTGGTTTTGTTTTATTTGTTTGTTTGTTTTTTTCTGCAAATATTTGAATGGCCTCCCTTGTCGACGTCTCAAAATCGATTCATGGAAACTTGTGAATAGGAAAATCAAATCAAACTGGGGAAGACAGTAGGCTCTCTCTCTCTCTCTCTCTCTCTCTCTCTCTCTCTCTCTCTCTATTTATCTGTCTGTCTATCTCTCCACCTTTTTGTCTCTCTCACACACGCACATGAAGGTGAAGATGTTTGTGTGCCTGTGTGTTAGGTGGTTTATTAAGTGTACGTGCGTGTACATGTACGTGTGTGTGCATACGTGCGTGAACACATAACAAAAATCTTTAAAAACTGCAAAAGCAAAATCTCTCTCTCTCTCTCTCTCTCTCTCTCTCTCTCTCTCTCTCTCACACACACACACACACACACACACACACACACACACACACACACACACACTACAAAACCAAAACAAAACAAAACAAAACTTTCACGTAATTGACCAGAAAACAAAGCCACCTGTTTTCAGAAACCGCATAGAGCCACGTTCCTTGAAGGATACAAGCTTTTCGTTTTCTGTCTGAACAATCTTGCTGTCATGGTCAGTGCATCTTACCCTATGCATCAGTGGCGTTTCTGTAACGACATTAACACCTGCACAGTGTACACTTTCTGCACACGAGAAAAAAAAAATTTAGGTGGCTCCAGGACACTGTGCACTTTAAGCTACAGCCTAAAAAAAAGCGTGAACTTTCACCTTCATCAAAGAACTGTGTCTTCAAGACAGCGTACACGTAAAGATACAGCGAAGAATGGTGTCTTCAAGACAATTTGCAGTTATACCTACACCAAAGAACTGTGTCTTCAAGACAGCGTACACGTAAAGCTACAGCGAATGATTATGTCTGAAAGACAGCGTGCACTTATACCTGCAGCGAAGAATTGTCTTCCAGACAGTACGCAATTAGACAGACAGCGAATGATTGAGTCTTTAAGACACCGTGCACTTAAACCAACAGCGAAAATATTGTCTTCAAGACAGTGCGCAATTAGACCGACAGCGAAGATTAGTATCTTCAAGACAGCGTTCAGTTATACGCACAGAGAAGAACAATGTCTTCAAGACATCGTGCACTTAAAACTACAACCAATAATCACTAATGTCTTCAACACAGCGTGCAGTTACACCGACAGAGAAGAATGGTATTCAACACAGCGTGCACTTATACCTACAACGAAGAATGATGTCTTCAAGACAACGATCTCTTATACCTTCAGCAAAGGATGGTGTCTTCAAGACAGCGTGCACATAAAGAATATAGTCTTCAAGACATTGTGGAGTGGTGGCATAGTGGCAAAGCGGCCAACTAGGAAACGAAGGCCCACTGGTTCGATTCCTTTACACGGACCTGGATTTCTTTTACTTCCTCTCCACTGAACCTTGGGTGATGGTCTGGACGCTAGACTTTTTTTGATCAGACCATAAATCGAGGCCCCGTGCGCAGCATGCTTTTAGCGCACGTACAAGAACTCACTGCAACAAAACGGATGATCCTGGCAAATTTCTGTAGAAAAAATCTACCAGAATAAATTGATAGGAAGACACATTCATCTGCGGATGAGAAAAAGAAAAATGGGTGAAGATGCACTTTGGCGATACGCATCGTCTTCTTCTTCTTCTTCTTCTTCTGCGTCCCTAACAATGTGAAGGGTCGTTGGGGGTCCTCACAGATGAACTGTTCACCAGAGTCCCCCAGCTCTGTCGGTTGTGAGTCAAAGCCTGTGTCCCTGCAAATCATTTTCCTGTCCATTGTGTCAGTATTTTACCTAACCGCACCCCCCCACCCCCCCACCCCGCAACCCCCTCCTCCTCCCCCGGTCCCCCATTGTCACCCTCCCTCAGCAGTTCCATGGAGTTGGAGGAGTGTTTGAGCACGGCAACAGGATCTTGTTACCTGACCACAGCAGCGCAGTTTGTCATTCTGTTACCAACGGAAAAGTTCTTTTGCCAACAGAAGATTAAATTCGAGTTCATTCATTGATTCATTCATTAATTCATTTATTGATTCATTCATTCATTTCTTCATTCATTCTGTGTGTTTGATATGTGCAGTTTCAGTTTCAGTTTCAGTAGCTCAAGGAGGCGTCATTGCGTTCGGACAAATCCATATACGCTACACTACATCTGCCAAGCAGATGCCTGACCAGCAGCGTAACCCAACGCGCTTAGTCAGGCCTTGAGAAAAAAAAAGGTGAATAAATAATAGATAAGCTTACATAAATAAATAAATAAATCAGTTTCAGTTTTCAGTTTCAGTAGCTCAAGGAGGCGTCACTGCGTTCGGACAAATCCACACACGCCACACCACATCCGCCAAGCAGATGCCTGACCAGCAGCACAACCCAACGCGCTTAGTCAGGTCTTGGGGGAAAAAAAAAGGTGCGTACATAGAGACATTCCATTCTCACCCTCGTTCTCATCCATAACCGTAAACGGGCACTTTTTATCAGCCTTTTTGCCTCCCGCATTCTCTCGCATCGAGAAGCATGCATGCCGATTTCAGTACCATAAAGAGATCTCTATCGGGGCAGCAATATAATACTTTCTGGTTGCTGCGGTATGTCTTTGTAGTGTGGTGTGGTGTGGTGTGGTGTGTTCAGTGGAAGGGTTCTTTTGCTGCAAGCGGCACGTGTTATTATGCAGCGCTGGTCACAGAGCAGACAAGAATTGATTCTCTCTCTCTCTCTCTCTCTCTCTCTCTCTGATTCAGCTTGCGCCCCGAGGGACGAACACGAAGAACACAGACACACGCGCGCGCGCGCACACACACACACACACACACACACACACGCGCGCACGCACACACACGCGCACGCACACACGCACGCACGCACGCACGCACGCACACACACACACACACACATTTTTTAAATACTTTTTTCATTCCATTTCATTTTCAAATGCCCCAACGTACAGTACAGAAAAAACAAACAAACAAACAAAACAACCAAGAAATAACCTAATAACCTTTCCCCAGCCTAAATCGAACTTTCATTCTCTCCCGAAAGAAAACTCCACCCACTACAGCCAACTGCACTGCTACCGACCCAAGAGTCGTGTGTCGACCACATTCGAATCACGCTAACTATCGATGTGAGCTGATTCTACTGAGTGTGATCAAACAATGGATCTTTCTCTCCCTCCCCCCCACCTCTCCCATCCAACCCCCAACCCCCTGACCCCCTCAAAAAAAAAAAAAAAATAAATAAATAAAGGTTAGAGGTAGGGAAACAAACAACAAAACACTATAGTTACAGGTAAACAGGAAATGTGTCCCAGAAAATATATCGAAAAGGAATATATAAAAAAAAAAAGACACACAATATCTTCGGCTGCAAAACTGAAAACCTGACACCCCCAACCCCCATTTCCCCCCATCATCATCCCCCCACACTCCAAGTACCCCCTCATCCCCCAAGAAATGTCTCAAAGAAACATGTTTCCTGAAAAGATGGCCGGAAAAAAAACACACAAGAATTCGCACAAGATGTCAACGGAAGGTAATTCCAGAACGGCCGGAAAGTTGGGGGGGGGGGGGGGGGGTGGAGGGGGGGGGAAGCAAGTTCTTCAACAAAGTTGCTGCCCTCCAGCTACATGACAAACGGTAAAATGGGCGGTAAGTATGTAAGTTCAATATAAAAAAAGTTACAAAAGTGTTCTATGAGAATGTGACATTCATTTGTCCACTCTTTTCTACGTCGTTTTGTTTTGTTGTTGTTGTTGTTTGTGTCTTTCTTTCTTTGTTTTTGTTGTTGTTTTGTTTTGTTTGTTTTTTTGTTTGTTGTTGTTGTTTAGTTTTTTTGTGTTTGTTTGGTGGGTTTGTTTGTTGTTGTTTTTTGTTTGTTTTGGGGTTTGTTTTTGTTTGTTTGTTTGTTTGTTTGTTTGTTTGTTTTGTTTTGGGTTTTTGTTGTTGTTGTTGTTTTTAACGGAAATAGATTTTGAGTACACTTATAACTGGGTGACAAGTTGTCAAATGACTTTTTGGTTTTCGTTTTTTTCTCTTTTGGTCAGTTTAGGCACTGTAAACTATTCATGACAATGTACATTTCCTTCCCTAAATTAAACCATTCTATTTCTGAAAGGGGCGGAAAAGATACACAATACCTATGGAAGAGACATAATACAAGAAATGAGGGGTTCTAAAACAGAGAAAGACAGCCACCCCCCCCCCCCCCACCCCACCCACCCCCCCAAAAAAAAAAAAAATGACGGAGAATGGCAGACAAAAGAGGCTGGAACAAAGAAGTGGAAAGAAAAGATAATCTTATTCATGAATTCAATCATTTTTCGTCTTTCTTGTCCTTTTTTGTCATCTACTGTTTGGAAAATCTATGTAAATGTCACCATATGAATGAACTAATTACCAAAGAAAGAAGCGTTAAGAAAGATGGCGGCGATCATCAAAGATTTTAACGCCCAGCAGCAGTACTGCTTTTTGTTTTCTTTCTCCCCAACAGTAATCCGATTACGTCGTGACATTCGACAAACAAGACTCGCACAGACGACCTTCTGTCAAAATGGCAAATCACTCCTTGCGAGGAGTCGCTAACTTCCTCTCCAATAGTTCCCTCCCCCCTCGCTTCCTTCCCCCCCCCCCCCCCCCCCCCCCCCTCTCTCTCTCTCTCTCTCTCTCCTCCCACCCCCCCCCCCCCCCCCTCCTCTCCATATCTTTCTCTTTCCCTCCCCCGTCCCTCATCCCCACTCCCCTCAATCCCATCTTGCCCTGTCTCTCTCTTTTTTTCTTTTTTTTTTTCTCGAAGGATGCAGAGGACATTCGACGTAGAAAGAGCTCAGGTGATCTCTTGCCTCTCTCACAGAACTTTAACCCTTTGACTGAGAAACATTGGTGAAATCAGGTAAGAGCGGCATGAAAGTGAAGTACAGTTTGTTACTTTTTGTGTAACCTTTAAGTGGTGTAACTGAGTTTGCCTAACGAAAGTAAAAAGCAACCCAAGGATAAAGAAATCCAGAAAAAGAACTGTGACTGACATCCTGACTGTAAACTGTCACTGAGGCGATGGTCCTTCACTGACATCCTGACTGTACGCTGTCATTGAGGGGATGGTCCTTCACTGACATCCTGACTGTAAACTGTCATTGAGGCGATGGTCCTTCACTGACATCCTGACTGTAAATTGTCATTGAGGCGATGGTCCTTCACTGACATCCTGACTGTAAGCAGTCACTGAGGCGATGGTCCTTCACTGACATCCTGACTGTAAGTTGTCATTGAGGCGATGATCCTTCACTGACATACTGACTGTAAGCTGTCATTAAGGCGATGGTCCTTCACTGACATCCTGACTGTAAGCTGTCATTGAGGCGATGGTCATTCACTGACATCCTGACTGTAAACTGTCACTGAGGCGATGGTCCTTCACTAACATACTGACTGTAAGCTGTCATTGAGGCGATGGTCCTTCACTGACATACTGACTGTAAGCTGTCATTGAGGCGATGGTCCTTCACTGACATATTGACTGTAAGCTGTCATTGAGGCGATGGTCCTTCACTGACATCCTGACTGTAAGCTGTCATTAAGGCGATGGTCCTTCACTGTCATCCTGACTGTAAGCTGTCACTGAGGCGATGGTCCTTCACTGACATCCTGATTGTAAGCTGTCACTGAGGCGATGGTCCTTCACTGACATCCTGACAGTAAGCTGTCATTGAGGCGATGGTCCTTCACTGATATACTGACTGTAAGCTGTCACTGAGGCGATGGTCCTTCACTTACATCCTGACTGTAAGCTGTCATTGAGGCGATGGTCTTTCACTTACATCCTGACTGTAAGCTGTTATTGAGGCCATGGTCCTTCAGTGACATCCTGACTGTAAGCTGTCACTGAGGCGATGGTCCTTCACTGACATCCTGATTGTAAACTGTCACTGAGGCGATGGTCCTTCACTGACATCCTGACTGTAAACTGTCACTGAGGCGATGATCCTTCACTGACATACTGACTGTAAGCTGTCATTAAGGCGTGGTCCTTCACTGACATCCTGACTGTAAGCTGTCACTGAAGAGATGGTCAGTCACGGAAATTATGATCGAAAGCTGTTACTGAGGCGATGATTCTTCACTGACATCCTGACTGTAAGCTGTCACTGAAGAGATGGTCAGTCACGGAAATTATGATCGAAAGCTGTCACTGAGGCGATGGTCCTTCACTGACATTCTGTAGTCGGAGGGAGGGAGATGGTAAGCGGAGGCAGAGGCGAATGGAGATCGGGGAAAGGGGGTGGCGGGATGAGGTGAGAATGGGGTGGAGGGGGAGGGGGGGAGGGGGGCACTTCCCTTGCTACCCACTGAATGCCTTGATCCAAGTCAGGTGGCTTGTGAACGGTCAATGACGGCTTCAGCTTTTCTCGGTCCTTCAGTGTCGTGGACTCTTTGACAGGCAGATTATTGTTTTGAATCTCTTTTTTTTCCTTTCTTTCTTTTTTTCTTTCTAACGTTCTTTCTTTCTTTGGTGTTGTTCTTTCTTTACTTCGTTTTGTCTGTCGACCTACCCCACTTTTTGGTGTTGTTGTTGTTGTGTTTTCGTTCGGTGATTTCAATGACTCATGTCCTGCACGATCTTTTTTCTCTCTTCTTGCTTCCTTTCTTCCCTTTCTTTTTCTTCTTCTCTCTCTCTCTCTCTTATGGGTGTTTTTTTTTTTTGTTTTGGGTTGGGGGGTTTTTTTTGTTTGTTTGTTTTTTTTCCTTTTCTGCCCAACTTCAAGGTTTTGTCCTTTCTCCACATTTCTTTTGTATTTCTTCCCTCTATTTTGTTCTGTGTATGTCTGTTTCCTGACTGTCATTTTTCATTTTCTTTTCTTTACTTTTTTTTTCTTTTTCGTATATTTTTTCTTTTCTTATAAATAGAAAGCTACGGTAGGCTGTCAAGGCCTTACAAGTGCACTGTTTATGCGTTAGGCATCGCTCTCTCTCTCTCTCTCTCTCTCTCTCTCTCTCTCTCTCTCTTTCCTTCTCGCTCTCTCTCTTGTGGTGTCGCATATCACAGATTAGTTTGCACGCTTTGACATCTTGAAATTGTAAATGAAGCTTTCCTGTAATTCTGTCGGTTTTCTTGTCGGTTTTCTTGTCTTTTTTTTTTTTTTTTTTTTTTTTTTTTTTTTTTTTTTGTCTTTTCTTTTTCTCGTGAAAAGCGCACACCTAGTCATTGCACTGGTCAGGGTCATGAAAAACTGGTATGTGTGTGTGTGTGTGAGAGGTGGGGGGGGGGGGCCTGGGAGGGACGATGTGGGGTGTTGGGTGTGCGGGTGGGAGAGTGGTGGTGGTGGTGGTGGTGGTGGTGGCGGGGTGCGAACTGACCTTCATTTCACGTCGCAAATCATCAACACAAAGCGTGCCCTTTGGTCAACAAGACAGATTCGGCTGACCTACGATTTGATCGGAAATGAATTGATAAAGTAAATACAAAAAAAACATAAGGTAAACAATAAAATCAAGACATGAGAAAATAAATAAACAAATAGATAAGGAAACAAAATAAATGAATTAACTGAAATCAAAGAACGAATACAGAAAAAAATGATAATCAATTTTCAATAAATGAATACATTTCTGAGCGCGCGCGCACACACACACACACACACACACACACACACACACACACACGTACATATGTACACATCCATATCTATCTATCTATATACATATATTGTCAATGTATCTAGAAATATATATATATATATATATATATATATGTATATATATATATATATATATATATATATATATATATAATGTGTATGTGTGTCTGTAGTTGTGTGTGTGAAAAAGTGTGTGTGTATATATATATATATATATATATATATATATATATAGTGCAAGGTTGGGTGTTTATTCCATTTACAGCGCCGCCGCCACCCCTCCCGTCTCCAGCCGTCTACGTCCTTCAACCCCACCCCACCCCTCCACAAAAAGGACGAATGGAAAAGAAAATGAAAAAGCCTCATGGGGGAGATAAATAACCAACACTCAAGCAAGCCGCTTCTTTTTCTTCTTCTCTCGATGTCCGTGAACTATCCAGCGTGTGGACACGCCAGTCGCTATTCATTAACACGCGACAACCATCGCTGCCTTGTCTGACCAGCCTCGTTCTCTCTCTCTCTCTCTCTCTCGACGACTGGAGAGAGTGCGGTCGAGAAAATACTGACCAGAAATCAGCACTGTCGTGTCTGGTTTTGTCGTGTCTTGTCTTGTCTTGTCTTGTCTTGTAAGGAGAAAAGGTGGCAAAATGGTTAAGACGCGTATCTAACGAACACAGTGTCCGTGAGGGTCAGGGTTTGAATCCCGGTCTTGCTCTTTCTCTCAGGTTTGACTGAAAAAAATGTAAAGTGTCCAGTCATTCGGATGAGACGATAAACTGAGGTCCTGTGTGCAGCACGCGTTTGGCGCACTGAAAAAGAGCCCAAGGCAATATAAGTGTTGTTCTCTGACAAAATTCTGCAGAAAAGAAATCCAGTCTGATAGGTACACAAATAAGTATGCATGCACTCAAGGCCTGACTGCTACGTTGGATTATGCTGCGCCGTGTCAGGCATCAGCCTAGCAGCTATGGTGTCGCGTATATGGATTTTTCCGAACGCATTGACGCCTCCTTGAGGAACTGAAATTGAAAGTGCTCACGTGTCTGTTTGACTGCTTTTTGACTCACTTGTGTAAACAAAGTGAGTCTATGTTTTAACCCGGTTTTCGGTTGTCTGTGTGTGTGTGTGTGTGTGTGTGTGTCTGTCTGTCTGTGTGTCTGTGTGTCCGTGGTAAACTTTAACATTGACATTTTCTCTGCAAATACTTTGTCAGTTGACACCAAATTAGGCATAAAAATAGGAAAAATTCAGTTCTTTCCAGTCATCTTGTTTAAAACAATATTGCACCTCTGGGATGGGCACCAAAAAAAAATGAAGCCTAATTATATGCAAACTGCATTTACTGTTATATTTATATTTTTTTGTATTCTCTAAACTTGGCACTTTGATCTGATATTCTGACCCAACAACAAGAGCAGTCATTATTATCATTTTTTGTTCAAACAGGAACTTCTTTTGCTAAGCATGGAAGTTATATTTATTTTGCAAACGTTTTGGTGCAGATAGTAAAAAAAAGGGAAATTACCCTGTAATTAATGCTAGGGGACTTAATTCGCTTTAAACTGATCTTTTTCATCTTAAACAATACATTTTGAAATTATACTCAATACATGAAAAGCTTGGATTTTATCACAAGTGAGTCTTGAAGGCCTTGCCTCTCTTGTTTTGTTTGTGAGACAAGAGCCAGAAACGAGACTCATGAAATGTAATGAATGCAAAGGCCACCAGCCTGTCAACATGAAAAAGACCTACACATGAAAACAATGATATTATTAAGGAAAAAAAAAACCAGATCCAAGAAAAAGAAAATAGTCATTTGGTTACGCATTTTTTATTCAACAACAGACAAAAACACACACAAAATCACAGTCCGTCCGCTCCAAAACAGAAAGCATAGTAAATAAAAGTGGCAACATCTCTAATTACACAATCACCCATCTTTGGTTTTGCAATAAAAAGGCGAAGTACTGTCAATTTTGAAATGCTAACACACACACACACACACACACACACACACACACACACACACACACACACACACACACACACACACACACACACACATATATATATATATATATATATATATATATATATATATATATATATATATATATATATATATATATACTTTAGTCATTTGGATGAGACGATAAGCGGAGGTTCCGTGCAGTTAGCGCACGTTGAATAACCCACGGCAACAAAAGTGCTGTCCCTGGCAAAATTCTGAAGAAAAAGAGAGAGAAAAAATCCACTCCAATGATTTACACGTGTACGCCAGACTGAAGTGAAGCCTGACTGAATGAGACAGGAATCGAAAGACGAACGCCAAAGCTACGAGTCCACTTCACCCAGTCAGACGGTCTCTTGTGCCAATGACTTCGTGTTTGGAAAGCACTTGGAGTTTGGTCTCCGTCTGCGCATTATAAGTATCAAGAATAGTATACAGAGAAAGACATACTATAGAGACAAAGACGGACAGACAGACAGACAGATACAGATCACAGAAAAACGGAGAAGCGGACAGACACAGGCCAACAGTGACAGACATACTGGGGTGTATTTGGTGGGTGCAAGTTTTATGGCATGATATCTATCGTGTTCTTTACTTTGTTTGATGTTCTTTGTTTGTTTGTTTTGTTTTACATGGGCGATAATAAAAATTAAAGAAAAGAACCCGCAATAGACAGGAAATGTCTGTCAACGTCAACACCATTTTGTTTCAGTTGATTCTATTCATTTTCTTTTTCTTTCTTTTTTAATTTCTTTTTCGTATTTCCTTTGCAGCTAGCTAGAAGAATAAAAACAACAAAACATGAAATCTGGAAGCAAACTTGTTTTGAAAAGCACGTGCTAAGCACTTCGCTAATTGTGTGGTGGTTTCTCCATCATCATGCACCAGCCGCCCTCTCCCCAATCCCCACCCCGCCCCCCTCTCAACTCCTACCCATCACCCCTACACCCCAACCCCACCCCCAACCCCTGCCACTTCTCCTCTCCCATCCCCTGTCAAGTCAGTCCGACCTGTCCTGCCCTTACTGATCAAGTTTACATGCACCGTCTGTCTGTCTGTCTGTCTGTCTGTCTGTCTGTCTGTCTGTCTCTCTCTCTCTCTCTCTCTCTCTCTCTCTCTCTCTCTCTCTCTCTCTCTCTCTCTCTCTCTCCTCTCTCCACACCCTCTCTCCTTCTCTCTCTCTCTCTCTCTCTCTCTCTCTCTCTCTCTCTCTCTCTCTCTCTCTCCACACCCTCTATCCTTCTCTCTCTCTCTCTCTCTCTCTCTCTCTCTCTCTCCTCTCTCCACACCCTCTCTCTCTCTCTCTCTCTCTCTCTCTCTCTCTCTCTCTCTCCACCCCCTCTCTCCTTGTCTCTCTCTCTCTCTCTCTCTCTCTCTCTCTCTCTCTCTCTCTCTCTCCATCCTCTATCCTTCACTCTGTCTGTCTGTCTGTCTGTCTGTCTGTCTCTCTCTCTCTCTCTCTCTCTCTCTCTCTCCACACCCTCTATCCTTCTCTCTCTCTCTCTCTCTCTCTCTCTCCACACCCTCTATCCTTCTCTCTCTCTCTCTCTCTCTCTCTCTCTCTCTCTCCACACCCTCTATCCTTGGCTCTCTCTCTCTCTCTCTCTCACTCTCTCTCTCTCCACACCCTCTATCCTTCTCTCTCTCTCTCTCCACACCCTCTATCCTTCTCTCTCTCTCTCTCTCTCTCTCTCTCTCTCTCTCTCTCTCTCCACACCCTCTATCCTTGCTCTCTCTCTCTCTCTCCACACCCTCTATCCTTGCTCTCTCTCTCTCTCTCTCTCTCTCTCTCTCTCTCTCTCTCTCTCTCTCTCTCCACACCCTCTATCCTTGGCTCTCTCTCTCTCTCTCTCTCTCTC
>NC_134882.1:44724924-44727424 GCF_041734735.1 Babylonia areolata | reverse complement strand
CCTTTCCTTCCAGCACTTTCTCACCCTCCTCAACCTGAAATGGGCAACATTATCATCTTGAAAGCGATAACAAAAAATTGATATTTCTGAAGCCATTCCCATCAACCGATCTTCTTGTTCCAAAATTCGCATTGATCTGCGAATTTATTTACGCAGATATCATATCTAAATTTTTGTTTGTTTGCCAGTTTGTTTGTTTGCCTGCTTGCGTGCTTGCTTTCATTATGTGCAAGAACGAATATTCGCTGCACGATTCGTATCAGAAAACATGAGAGGACCATTCTCCTCAGAACACTGTCGCCGAGGTTTTTTTTAATATTTAGACACATCTTGAGAGGCTTGATGCTGTGAAGCAGAAAATGAAGTGCGTGCCCTGTTTCGTGTTTTTACATGGCGGAACATGGAGGAGACTCCAATTTTCGGGAATCTGCGAACGAATATGCAACCACTGAATGCACTTTTGTCCTCTGAGCCAATATCTCATTGGTTTATCTCCGTTTCATTTCTTTGGTTAAAAAAAATAATAATAATAAAGCTTTGAAAATGTCAACATCTCTTTGATAACCTGCAGGAATGAGAGAGAGAGAGAGGGAGAGAGAGGGAGGAAGGGGATAGGGTAGGGAGGGAGAAAAAGATAGAATTATCATGCAAGGCACACTCTAACATCCTACTCAATCATGGAAGTCCATCGCGCAACTAGTGAAAGCCGCCAGTTAGTCTGGAAAGGAAAACAACGGTTCAAAGCCAGGCACACAAAATGCGGCCGCACTCTGTGGCAGGCAACATGCAAGACTCCCTCTCTTTAAGGGATTGGCGCTTCTGACCGAGGTCCTGAAGACGCCTCCTTTTAAATGCCCAAACTCCCTTTTACACAGCCGTTCTCCGTGCGTTACGGTCAGTGGCGAGGGTTCCCACCCCGAGGAAGGAAAAGCTGCTTGCCGCAAGGGAAGTTTTTTTGGCGGTCCTAACACCACGTCTCTGAATAATTGTTTGTTTGCTGTTGTTTTCATTTTTTATCTTTTATTATTTTATTCATTTCATGTCTTTGCCCAAGCTGATTTGAACAACGAAGAAACGAACGAACGAACGAACGAACGAATAACCACGTACAGGAATGATCAAGTGAAGGAAGGAATGACTTAATCAGTGGAGAAAATCATCGATGAACCATCACATCACTTCACCATTGTAATTATGAATGATAACCCATTCATTCCAATCAGGGCTATTGTATTCATCAGTTTGTTGTAATTATGAATGATAACCCATTCATTCCAATCAGGGCTATTGTATTCATCAGTTTGCACTGAGATGTTTTTCTGTCCTCCTCTCTCTTTCCAGCTTCGTTGGGAGGGGTTGGTTGCTGGGGGAGTGGGGGGGGGGGTGAAAGTGGAAGAGGAAAGAAGAAAAATGAAGACGGCGATGAGGAGGAGGAGGAGGACGAAAAGAAGAAGGAGATTGATCGATTGATTGATTGACTGACTGACTGACTGACTGATTCTTTAATGGGTAAAGAACGAAGCACAATAAAAGCCTTTTTTCTAACAATTCTGACCAGCTACGAAACAGACAACGAAATGAAATACGAAAAGAATAAGCAACGATAATGAAAATAACAGTTCTGTATTGTGATGTATTAAAAAAAAAATTAAACGACTGGGTCCCTGGCTGTTCGTCTGAATGGCACACTCGTGTTGTCAGTACTTCAACATTACTTCACACAGTGAAAGAACGGAATAGAATTCGTCAATATTACCAGGTCAGAAGTATCGGAAATAATATTATACAAACACCAATACTTTTGGATTCTCAGACACGTATGTAAACACACGTGAATAATTGTGCATGCACACGTTCATTCACACGCACCCTAACCCCCCAGCCTCCACCCACCCGCCACGCCCCACTCACCTCCACACAGACCAAACCAACGCGTGGACTCACTTGCATACATTCCATGCAAAGTACATTACATATGGACGGGGCTGATGACTAGATCTACAGTCAAACGATTGCTGATTGTACAATTCTCTGTTATACACCATGGGTTGGTTCCAGAGGCGGGGCACTGACTGCTCTGGGGAAGAAGCTACCGTGCTGTAAGTGTGTATGATAGTCAGTCGTGTCCGACTAGCACCACCAGAACAGCAGAGGAGGCATCTGCTGTCCTGACTATCCGGTCTAGAATTGGACTATATCGGAGGGTGTCTCTTGCCCAAGTTACATCCCCACTCTCTCGGCCAAGGGGGTTTTAGGACAGTCGGCGTTGGGATAGTTCCCAAAGGCCAACTAGTTCGCAAGGCTGCAGCACTAAGAGCCAGTGCAACCTTG
This sequence comes from Babylonia areolata, assembly GCF_041734735.1. Classification (NCBI taxonomy): domain Eukaryota; kingdom Metazoa; phylum Mollusca; class Gastropoda; order Neogastropoda; family Buccinidae; genus Babylonia; species Babylonia areolata. The sequence continues at coordinate 44,725,093 of NC_134882.1, read as the reverse complement.
CCTCCTAGTTAGAGAGTCAGAGCCCTTCACAAGATACTAAACTGTATAGTAAATGACCAGAGAAGAAATCATTGATAGTACAGCTCTCACTTTACTGTTGGCCCAGTTGAAACCTTACGTCAATCTACGATATAAGCCGAGCGTTGTGCCGAACTGTAAAGTGCCTGTC
>NC_134882.1:44712424-44714924 GCF_041734735.1 Babylonia areolata | reverse complement strand
AGTTGAGCAATCTAAAATGAAATGGGCTTCAACTACAAACGCAGTTACTAGTTTTATATGGAAGTTTTAATGTGATTAGTTCTGTAACATCGTCTCGAGTGTAGAGCAATATCAATCATACGACGTATAAAGTTTGGCTGTAACTATTCCATAAACAAAAATAACATATATTAAAATAGAGGGATTCTTTACATCAAAATAAATATAGGGCTCAATGCTTACTGAAGTTTTGAACGTTCTGTTGAAGAAAAAACAACTATTGTTTTGAACGTGGTCATTTCACTCTATTCATATACAATGAACAATTATTGCTCGAAACATTTTTAAAGAGCTAAATACATTTCCAAACTCTTTACTTGTCTTGGTAAAAGCAAACCCATACTGGCTGAAACACTGAGTTTTTGCATGCAAATAATCATACACCTTTACAATCACGACAACACCATGTTATGCGGTTTAAAGGGTAACCTGTTATCATTCATGCCAACATTGTTCTCCAACATTGTTCTAACAGGGTTAAAGGATTCCATTGCCTTCCACGGCCACTGGAGCAGTGATTTCATCTTCAATCTGCCCAGGGCGTGGCACGGAAAGGAGGGGCCCCAATCCTATCCTTCCCAAGCCAAGTCAGGTTCCCATTTACACCTGGGTGGTGGTGTGAGGTAAATCGGAATCAGTAAAATGTCTTTCCCAAGGACACAACGCCAAGCCGGAAAAACGGCCTCCAATACCGATCACTGTCACAGAATCCTAACGCCTATCGCTGTTTCCCCACAACGCCTTCCACCCCACCCACTCATAACAGCGTCTGCGAAGCCTCGAAACAAACAGAACTTGATAGTGGAAACTGAACGGGTGGCTTCCCTAGTTACTATAGCGATGCAACTAGTGATTAGATACAGACTGTGGCATTAGTGTCAAAGCAAAGCCGAGTTTGCCGACGGCAGTTTTCTAGATAGGAAAGGGGCTCCAGATGGAGAGGATTCCAGAATGATTCTAGCGATGAATGGATGTGTGTGGAGTGGTGAATGTTATTAGCTGTAAGGAAAGAAGGGATGAGGGAGAGAGGCAGGGAGCAATGCAAACTGATGGACAGAGTGGAAGCAAAGATGAAAACTTAGAAGGAAAAACAAAAACCTACAAAGGAACGAACGTATGAGTTTACCAAAAATGCGAGCGCACGCATTGACACAGAGAGAAAGAAACAGACAGACAGACAGAAAAACAGGAAAGACAGAAAGAGAAGGCGAGACAGAGAAATAGGAAGAGAATAGCAGATAACCAGACTCACGGACACTGACGAAAAAAAAAATGCATGATATACCTCAACACAACTCTTGCCTGCAAACAAACCAATACAAAAACTAAATAAATAAACACTCAATTAAATCGCAAAGAACAAAAAAATATCCCTTCAACACAGGACAAAAGTTGAGACAGACAGACAGACAGTAAAAAAAACATAGAATGACAGACAGTCACACACACACACACACACACACACACACACACACACACACACACACACACACACACACACACACACACACACACACACACACACACATACAGAGAGAGAGAGAGAGCGACTCTTCTTCTTCTTCTTCTTCTTCTTCTTCTTCTTCTTCTTCGTTCGTGGGCTGCAACTCCCACGTTCACTCGTATGTACACGAGTGGGCTTTTACGTGTATGACCGTTTTTACCCCGCAATGTAGGCAGCGATACTCCGTTTTCCGGAGCTGACGTAGATTACAGGATCTTTAACGTGCGTATTTGATCTTCTGCTTGCCTATACATACGAAGGGGTTTCAGACACTAAGCAGGTCTGCACATATGTTGACCTGGGAGATCGGAAAAATCTCCATCCTTTACCCACCAGTCGCCGTTACCGAGATTCGAACCCGGGACCCTCAGATTAAATGTCCAACGCTTTAACCACTCGGCAATTGCGCCCATGAGACGGACCAGTTCCATTGAATCCAACAAGAATTGAGAAGGGCCTACAGAGAAAACGCTTTTATACCACGTGATTGACGGGTCCTACCCAAAGCGTTGTCACCGGCTATTCAGAGGACAGACATGTAATCCTGAAGAAATGCTGAGTTTGCAGACAGAGGTTTCCAGAGAAATGGGGCTCCGAGTCTGCAAGGATTCTACAGAATGGACAGGGACTCTGAGTCTAGAAGGATCTACGACTGGATGGATGGACTGGCATTCAGTGGAGAATGTCACTGATGGCGTGATGATGAGGGATAACAAGAGGCAGGGTGGTGGAAGTAAAGTGTGTGAACGGGCAGAACGGAATCGACAATGGAACTGAGGGAAGAAGAAAAGGAAAATACAATACATAAACAAAAGTATTTTTCTGTACAAAACGTGTGTGCAAACACACACACACACACACACACACACACACACACACACACACACACACAAGAAAGAGAGGGATCACTTCTCGGCGGTTTGCTAAAGGTCAGTGCGAGACAGAGACAAGCAAACA
>NC_134882.1:44669924-44707424 GCF_041734735.1 Babylonia areolata | reverse complement strand
TTACCATGAGGATGGAGCTGTGTTAAGGGTGATTCTACAGAATGGAGAGAACTGTTTGTGGTTAGAAATTCTATTGATTGTAAAAACACGAAGACTTCACGAGGCTGGGTGGAAGCGAAGTGCGCTAATCAGTAGAACGGAAGCAAGGATAGAACAAAGAGGGCAAAAGAGAAAGAAAGATAAAACAACTTATGTAAACAAAAGCTGCACGTACATACGCAGCTGCGCAAGCGCACAGATAGTGAAAGAGAAAAGTAATGACGGACAAAGAGAGAGAGGTACGCAGAAGAGACACAAAGACAGAGGAGGGCGGGGGGGGGGGGGCAGAGAGAGAGTGAAGGGAGAAGAGACAGACACACAGACAGACAGATATGATTATGTGCAAGATTATTCCAACACAAAGGCGGTCTTATTTTTGTATTTGGTATCGTTGCTGGAAAATTTTAAAAAAAACAGGTACATTTGCAAGCAAATAATCAGAAACGAACAGACAAATCATCAGTCATCACAGGTCCGGAGGGACAACTCTTCACAAGAGAAAAACTTCGTCGTCCGTTTGTCCACCTCTTTGAAGAGACCACGTGTTGCTGGTCATTTGACCAGGGTTTTTGTTGTTGTTGTTGTTGTTGTTTTGTTCGTTTGTTTTTTTGTGTTTTTTTGTTTGTTTTTTTTTTGGTTTTGTTTTTTTTTGTGTTGTTGTTTTTTGCTAGTTTGTTTCTGCCCCCAGCCTTCACGTTTTTCCACTTCTCTGAAGAGACCGCGTTTTGCTGGTCATTTGACCGTTTTGTTGTTGTTGTTTTTTGTTTTGTTTTTTTACTTGTTTCTGCCACTAGCCTTCACGCTTTCCGGCCGATGTTTGTTTTTGTTGGAAATTGTTTAACCTGCGCTTTGAAGCTGTGGCTGTAAGTATTGAGCAAATCCTTAATAATCATACGACATGTTGTTTTTGTCGTTGCTGTTGTTGTTGCTTATCGTAACAAACAGGGACAGGGACATTTACACCTGCACATTTTCAGGCAATGTCATCATTCTCTTTTTTCCTGTAATACTTGATACATCATGTTATTTCAGCCAAAGACTGTGTGAACTGGTTATTATTATATTATTGATCCGTTTAATGCCAGTCCTACTTTATGCTCAGTGGCAACTATTTCTAAAGGGAAGACTTGGTTCCGAATGATAATAATCTAAAATATAATAATAATAATAATAATAATAATAATAATAATAATAATAAATAATTTTTTAAATTAAATATTTTAAAAAGCATTCTGACATGCAAACTACTAATAGCAAAAAAATATTATAACCTGTACTTTTCTGAAAGGAAAATTAACACACTATCCAATTATGACAATTTCACTTCAATATTCTTTTTACATGATAACTGATGTGTGTGTGGTTATCAGGGAAGGGTGGGTCAGTAACCCGTTTTATTTCTCTTTGATATTTGCTGGCGGGTTTTTGAGTGAGCCGAAACAAACTTTTCTGTTTTGGTTGAAGCAGACAATTAAGTATTTTTGATTGAATTGAACTGAATTAAATTGATCTTGCAACAGGACAATAGGGAAATTTCTCTAGAGACGATAGAAACAGAGACATTGAGAGACACATACACAGACATAGACACTTTCATGGAAAGAGAGAGGTAGAGAGAGACAGACAGACTGACAGACACAGACAAACACAGAGAAGGACAGAAACGGAATCAGACAAGAAAAAGACACACACAGAGACAGAGAGAGAGACAGAGAGAGAGAGACAGAGAGTGACTAAACCACATGCCCACAACAACATGCAGCTTCATGAAATCCCAACAAACTTCACAGGAGAGCACAAACCAGTCCACGATCGCAGCAAACAAGCTTCCGGAAAAAACAACAACAACAACAAACAAATAAACACACCAAAAAGAAACCTCGCTCTCAAGATCAACAGTTCAAAACTTAAAGCCATTCTAAATGCATCACAAACCATTTTCTTTGATCCGTCGCATCAAACTGGATTCACCACGAGGGGGGCGGTGGGCGGTGGGCGGTGGGGGGGGAGGATTGAAATGTCCTAATTGCCAGTTTAATGCCTCGAACTAAAGAACATTTGTTCGGGTTTAGGTTTTAAGTGGAATCCACCGTTTGCTGCCGAATAAAGAAGAAAAAAGAAAACAAAGAAGAAGTTCTCTATCAAAGTCGCGTCCTCGGCTGATCAGTAAACATCAACAGCCCAGCATCTTGCTATATACGCCCTCTATAAATCATAAGGGCTGGATATAGGAACTGCTTTGTCTGTGCGTTTTCCACTGCTGGGGAATTTGACGTTTCGTTTGAACCATTTGATCCACACTTTGTTTGAACCATTATATATCCATGTCTTGTCTGAACCATTAAATCCACGCTTTGTTTGAACCGTTAGATTTCTTGTTTTGCTTCAATCATTAAATTCACGTTTTCGTTGAACCATTAAATCCACGTTTTGTTTGAACCATTAGATCCATGTTGTGTTTCAACCATTAAATTCACGTTTTCGTTCAACCATTAAATCCACGTTGTGTTTGAATACCATTCAATCCACGTTTTGTTTGAACCATTATATATCAACGCTTTGTCTGAACCATAAAACACACATGGAGGAAGGTGGCAGAATGGTTAAGACGCTCAGCTGCCAATACAGAGAGTCCGTGAGGGTGTGGGTTCGAATCCCGCTCTCGTCCTTTCTCCCAAGTTTGACTGGAAAATCAAACTGAGCGTCTAGTCTTTCGGATGAGATGATAAACAGAGGTCCCGTATGCAGCACGCACTTGGCGCACTGAAAAAGAACCCATGGCAACAAAAGTGCTGGCCTCTGGCAAAATTCTGTAAAAAGAAATCCACTCTGATAGGTACACCAATATATATTTGTATTGTATTGTATTTGTATTTCTTTTTATCACAACAGATTTTTCCGTGTGAAATTCGGGCTGCTCTCCCCAGGGAGAGCGCGTTGCCATACTACAGCGCCACCCATTTTTTTGTATTTTTTCCTGTGTGCAGTTTTATTTGTTTTTCCTATCGAAGTGGATTTTTCTACAGAATTTTGCCAGGAACAACCCTTTTGTTGCCGTGGGTTCTTTTACGTGCGCTAAGTGCATGCTGCACACGGGACCTCGGTTTATCGTCTCATCTGAATGACTAGTATCCAGACCACCACTCAAGGTCTAGTGGAGGGGGAGAAAATTTCGGGGGCTGTGCCGTTTGTTCGAACCAGCGCGCTCAGATTCTCTCGCTTCCTAGGCGGACGCGTTACCTCTTGGCCATCACTCCACATATAAGCATGCGCTTAAGGCCTGACAAGCGCGTTGGGTTATGCTGCAGTCAGGCATCTGCCTAGCAGATATGGTGATACCTACATGGATTTGTCCGAACGCAGTGACGCCTCCTTGAGAAACTGAAACTGAAATAAAATATAAAAAAAACCAACGCTTTGTTTGAACCATTTATTCCACGTTTTGTTTCAACCACTGAATTCACGTTTTGTTTGAAACATTAAATTCACGTTTTGTCTGAAGAGTTAAATCCAGTGTTTAAACCATTCAGCCTCAAATCTGGTACGCCTTCTGTTTGTGTTTTTTTCTGTTTGTTTGTTGTTGTTTTTTGTTTGTTTGTTTTGTTGGCTTTGTTTGTCTTGCAAAGGATGTTCTTTTCTTTAAACATGTGTCTTAATGTTGTGAAATTAATACAGAATACACACTATTTTATTATCTCAATAAGTGAAATTTGCTTGTGGTGGTAAAGCACATACACAATACACGAGAATCACGGTTTTCAGAAAACATTGCATACATTAAAGACATCAGGGCCGGGGAAAAAAAAAAGTATTGCATTTTAATGTATTGTACTGCATTACACTTCTTGTCTCAACAAATGTGAAATCCGGGCTGCTCTCCCTGGGGAAAATACGTCGCTACACTAGGAGAGCCACCCTTTTTTTTCTTCTTCTTCTTCTATTTGTCTGTCTGCAATTTTACTTATTTTCCTATCGGTGCAGATTTTCTACAGAATTTTGCCAGAGACAACCTTTTTTGTTGCCATGGGTTCTTTTACGTGCGCTAAGTACATGCTGCAACAGGGGACCTCAGTTTATCATCTCATCCAAATGACTTAGCGTCCAAACCACCACTCAAGGTCTGTAGTGGAGTGGGAGAAAATACTGACGAATGTGGGATTCGAACCAGTGCGCTCAGATTCTTTCGCGCTTCCGAGGCAGACGCGTTACCATTAGGCCAACACTCCACTCCTGATAGTGCATGCAGAGCCCCACACCTTCTGCCAGCTTCTTCTTCTTCTTCTGCGTTCACTCGTATGCACACGAGTGGGCTTTTACGTGTATGACCGTTTTTACCCCGCCATGTAGGCAGCCATACTCCGTTTTCGGGGGTGTGCATGCTGGGTATGTTCTTGTTTCCATAACCCACCGAATGCTGACATGGATTACAGGATCTTTAACGTGCGTATTTGATCTTCTGCTTGCATATACACACGAAGGGGGTTCAGGCACTAGCAGGTCTGCACAAATGTTGACCTGGGAGATCGTAAAAATCTCCACCCTTTACCCACCAGGCGCCGTCACCGTGATTCGAACCCGGAACCCTCAGATTGACAGTCCAACGCTTTAGCCACTCGGCTATTGCGCCCGTCCTTCTGGCAGCAAAATCACCACAGGGCTAGATGAAGGAAAAGTGGGTATTGGGGGGTAGAGAGGGGTGGTAGTGGCCGTGGGTGCAGGGGGTAGGGAAAAGGGGGGTGGGGGGGTGGGGGTGAGAGGGAACTTGGGATGCGGTGCGGATGGGTAAGGAATGGGGACATAGTGGGTGTGAGGGGGAGAGGGGCTTGGGATGCGGTGCGGATGGGTAAGGAATGGGGACATAGTGGGTGTGAGGGGGAGAGGGACTTGTGATGCGGTGCGGATGGGTAAGGAATGGGGACATAGTGGGTGTGAGGGGGAGAGGGGCTTGGGATGCGGTGTGGATGGGTAAGGAATGGGGACATAGTGGGTGTGAGGGGGAGAGGGACTTGTGATGCGGTGCGGATGGGTAAGGAATGGGGACATAGTGGGTGTGAGGGGGAGAGGGGCTTGGGATGCGGTGCGGATGGGTAAGGAATGGGGACATAGTGGGTGTGAGGGGGAGAGGGGCTTGGGATGCGGTGCGGATGGGTAAGGAATGGGGACATAGTGGGTGTGAGGGTGAGAGGGACTTGGGATGCGGTGCGGATGGGTAAGGAATGGGGACATAGTGGGTGTGAGGGGGAGAGGGGCTTGGGATGCGGTGCGGATGGGTAAGGAATGGGGACATAGTGGGTGTGAGGGGGAGAGGGACTTGGGATGCGGTGCGGATGGGTAAGGAATGGGGACATAGTGGGTGTGAGGGGGAGAGGGGGCTGGAGGGGCGATTGGGGGGCGGGGGGGGCGGGGGAGCCCGGGGGGGGGGGGTTGAAAAGCTGTCTCAGCAGTCTGAAATCCCTCGTGTGCCCCCCCTCTCCTCTCCTTCTCTCAATTATTCCCCTTCTTTTCTCTCTCACCCATTACTTCCTTCCTTCCTTCCTTCCTTCGTTCCTTCCTTGTCTCTCCAATTTCTCCTCTGCCGTGTCAAGAGAGAGTGGTGTGAATATTCCATATCCCCCCCCCCCCGCCCCCCGGACAACCCACCCCCACCCCCCCGCCACCCCGCTCCCCCGCTCCACCGCCCCCCACTCACTCACCTTTTTTTTCTTTTTTTCTTTTTTTCTTCCTTTCTTTTTCTTCGTTTTCTTTTTCTTTGTTTTCTTACTTCTTGCTTTCTTCCTTTCATATTCTTTTCTTTTTTTCTTTTTTCTGCCGACCTGCCTGTCTTCCTTTCCTTATTTTTATTTTTCTCATTATTTCTTTTTCCTTTCTTATTTTTATTATTGTACTTCATTCCTTCCTTTTTGTGAGGTGCGTGCGTGCGTGCGTGCGTGCGTGCGTGCGTGCGTGTTTGTCTGTCTGCCTGTATGATCTGCCGGTCTTTTTTACTTCTTCGTTTCATTCTTTCTCTTCTTTCTGTATCTCTCTCTTTGTCATCGCTCAGTTCCTTCACTGCATTATTGGAGGCTTGCAGATCCTCTCTCTCTCTCTCTCTCTCTCTCTCTCTCTCTCTCTCTCTCTCTCTCTCTCAATATGCATGTCAATCCAGCCCTCTCATGATTAACTTCCCTCCCTTCCCTCCGTCCCTCCATCTCCCCATCTCCCTGCACTCCTTCCTTCTGCGTGTACTTCAGTGTGTTTGTGCGCGCCAGTATTCAAATGTTTCCGTACTTGTACGAATGTGTTCGTTCGTTCGTTCGTTCTTTTGCTAAACGTCTATCCACATTTGTGATTTTAGACGAAAATCCATTATCTCCCCAACCCCACCCATACCTCAAATGATCACTACTTTCCCTGTTCCTCTCTCCTCAAGTAGCTTTTTTTTTTTTAAAAGAAGAAGAAAAAAAGGAAGAAGAATATAAACGAAATATAATAAACTAACTGGTTAACCAGTAGAATCACAACAAAGAGCCAATTGGGCTCCAAATTAAACTCTGAACTATTTCAAACACATGTTGATTATTATATAAGACATTTCGAATGGAAGCAGATGGAACTGCAGATTTTGTAAATGACATAGGTAAATATAGTTTTAACTTTTCACATTTATGGATGACATGCACGGGGGTAATTTCATTGCCGCAAATGCAAATCACATTTGAAGTATACTTTGTTTTTATGGCATCCAATCGTAGTCTGTATATTAGACTGGTGAGCCTTCTGCTACCGTGATATCCTTTTGTTTAAAAAAAAAAACAACATGCGATCAATTTTTCGCGAGCTATTGTCAGTATTTTCTCTGTCAGGATCAGACTCCTGTTTTAGTTTATTGACATGGTTCCAGCAAATTTTCTCCAGCAGTGAATAACCTTCGTTTGATGAATATGGAATACGATTTTCTATGGCATTGTAAATATTTACTGCGCCTTTTTTCGCACAACGATCCGCCCACTCATTTCTCACTAATTTTTTGTCTGTCCAACAAAAATCAATCTTTGTACCACGGATGGTCAAAACATGAATCATATGACGTATTTCTGTATGCATGTGTGTGTGTCCGCGCGTGCGCGCGTGTATATGTATGTGTGTGCAGGTGTGTGTGTGCGCGCGCGAGCTCTCTCGCGCTGATGCGTGTTTGTGCGCGCACTTGTGCGTGTATGCTTGTGTTTGCATGTGTGTATATGTGTGCGCGCATGCGCGCTGTGTGCGTACATACCTGTATGTGTGTGCACGTGTATGTGTGTGTGTGTGCGTGCGCGTGCGCGTGTGTATGTGTGATTGTGTGTGTGTGTGTCTGTCTCTCTGTCTGTCTGTTTATCTGTCTGCATAATGTGTGCGTGTCGTAAAGGTTGCACGCATAAAACGTGCTTGTGTCTGTTAACACCCGTCCTTCCCATCCCTATCTCCCCCTACCCTCATGGCCAAACCACTGCATTCCGCACCACCACCACCCCATCTCCCCCTACCCTCATGGCCAAACCACTGCATTCCGCACCACCACCACCCCATCTCCCCCTACCCTCATGGCCACACCACTGCATTCCGCACCACCACCACACCATCTCCCCCTACCCTCATGGCCAAACCACTGCATTCCGCACCAACACCACACCATCTCCCCCTACCCTCATGGCCACACCACTGCATTCCGCACCACCACCACACCATCTCCCCCTACCCTCATGGCCACACCACTGCATTCCGCACCACCACCACACCATCTCCCCCTACCCTCATGGCCACACCACTGCATTCCGCACCACCACCACCCCATCTCCACTACCCTCATGGCCACACCACTGCAATCCGCACCACCACCACCCCATCTCCCCCTACCCTCATGGCCAAACCACTGCATTCCGCACCACCACCACCACCACCCCACTCCCCCTACCCTCATGGCCACACCACTGCATTCCGCACCACCACCACACCATCTCCCCCTACCCTCATGGCCAAACCACTGCATTCCGCACCACCACCATCCCATCTCCCCCTACCCTCATGGCCAAACCACTGCATTCCGCACCACCACCATCCCATCTCCCCCTACCCTCATGGCCAAACCACTGCATTTCGCACCACTACCACCCCATTCCCCCTACCCTTATGGCCAAACCACTGCATTCCGCACCACCACCACCCCATCTCCACTACCCTCATGGCCAAACCACTGCATTCCGCACCACCACCACACCATCTCCCCCTACTCTCATGGCCAAACCACTGCATTCCGCACCACCACCACCACCACCCCATCTCCCCCTACCTTCATGGCCAAACCACTGCATTCCGCACCACCACCACCCCATCTCCCCCTACCCTCATGGCCAAACCACTGCATTCCGCACCACCACCACCCCATCTCCCCCTACCCTCATGGCCAAACCACTACATTCCGCACCACCACCACCACCACCCCATCTCCCCCTACCCTCATGGCCACACCACTGCATTCCGCACCACCACCACACCATCTCCCCCTACCCTCATGGCCAAACCACTGCATTCCGCACCACCACCATCCCATCTCCCCCTACCCTCATGGCCAAACCACTACATTCCGCACCACCACCACCACCACCCCATCTCCCCCTACCCTCATGGCCACACCACTGCATTCCGCACCACCACCACACCATCTCCCCCTACCCTCATGGCCACACCACTGCATTCCGCACCACCACCACACCATCTCCCCCTACCCTCATGGCCAAACCACTGCATTCCGCACCACCACCACCCCATCTCCCACTACCCTCATGGCCAAACCACTGCATTCCGCACCACCACCACCCCATTCCCCCTACCCTCATGGCCACACCACTGCATTCCGCACCACCACCACACCATCTCCCCCTCCCCTCATGGCCAAACCACTGCATTCCGCACCAACACCACACCATCTCCCCCTACCCTCATGGCCACACCACTGCATTCCGCACCAGCACCACACCATCTCCCCCTACCCTCATGGCCACACCACTGCATTCCGCACCACCACCACCCCATCTCCACTACCCTCATGGCCACACCACTGCAATCCGCACCACCACCACCCCATCTCCCCCTACCCTCATGGCCAAACCACTGCATTCCGCACCACCACCACCACCACCCCACTCCCCCTACCCTCATGGCCACACCACTGCATTCCGCACCACCACCACACCATCTCCCCCTACCTTCATGGCCAAACCACTGCATTCCGCACCACCACCATCCCATCTCCCCCTACCCTCATGGCCAAACCACTGCATTCCGCACCACCACCATCCCATCTCCCCCTACCCTCATGGCCAAACCACTGCATTCCGCACCACTACCACCCCATTCCCCCTACCCTCATGGCCAAACCACTGCATTCCGCACCACCACCACCCCATCACCACTACCCTCATGGCCAAACCACTGCATTCCGCACCACCACCACACCATCTCCCCCTACTCTCATGGCCAAACCACTGCATTCCGCACCACCACCACCACCACCCCATCTCCCCCTACCTTCATGGCCAAACCACTGCATTCCGCACCACCACCACCCCATCTCCCCCTACCCTCATAGCCAAACCACTGCATTCCGCACCACCACCACCCCATCTCCCCCTACCCTCATGGCCAAACCACTACATTCCGCACCACCACCACCACCACCCCATCTCCCCCTACCCTCATGGCCACACCACTGCATTCCGCACCACCACCACACCATCTCCCCCTACCCTCATGGCCAAACCACTGCATTCCGCACCACCACCATCCATCTCCCCCTACCCTCATGGCCAAACCACTACATTCCGCACCACCACCACCACCACCCCATCTCCCCCTACCCTCATGGCCACACCACTGCATTCCGCACCACCACCACACCATCTCCCCCTACCCTCATGGCCACACCACTGCATTCCGCACCACCACCACACCATCTCCCCCTACCCTCATGGCCAAACCACTGCATTCCGCACCACCACCACACCATCTCCCCCTACCCTCATGGCCAAACCACTGCATTCCGCACCAACACCACCACCACCCCATCTCCCCCTACCCTCATGGCCACACCACTGCATTCCGCACCACCACCACCCCATCTCCCCCTACCCTCATGGCCACACCACTGCATTCCGCACCACCACCACACCATCTCCCCCTACCCTCATGGCAACACCACTGCATTCCGCACCACCACCACCACCATCCTATCTCCCCCTACCCTCATGGCCAAACCACTGCATTCTACAACACCACCACCACCATCCCATCTCCCCCTACCCTCATGGCCAAATCACTGCATTCCGCACCACCACCACCCCAACTCCCCCTACCCTCATGGCCAAACCACTGCATTCCACACCACCACCACCACCATCACATCTCCCCCTACCCTCATGGCCAAACCACTGCATTCCGCACCACCACCACCACCATCCCATCTCCCCCTACCCTCATGGCCAAACCACTGCATTCCGCACCACCACCACCACCATCCCATCTCACCCTACCCTCATGGCAACACCACTGCATTCCGCACCACCACCACCCCATCTCCCCCTACCCTCATGGCCAAATCACTGCATTCCGCACCACCACCACCCCACTCCCCCTACCCTCATGGCCAAACCACTGCATTCCGCATCACCACCACCACCATCCCATCTCCCCCTACCCTCATGGCCAAATCACTGCATTCCGCACCACCACCACCCCATCTCCCCCTACCCTCATGGCCAAACCACTGCATTCCGCACCACCACCACCACCATCTCCACTACCCTCATGGCCAAACCACTGCATTCCGCACCACCACCACCCCACTCCCCCTACCCTCATGGCCAAACCACTGCATTCCGCACCACCACCACCCCACTCCCCCTACCCTCATGGCCAAACCACTGCATTCCGCACCACCATTACCCCATCTCCCCCTACCCTCATGGCCAAACCACTGCATTCCGCACCACCACCACACCATCTCCCCCTACCCTCATGGCCAAACCACTACATTCCGCACCACCACCACCACCACCCCATCTCCCCCTACCCTCATGGCCACACCACTGCATTCCGCACCACCACCACACCATCTCCCCCTACCCTCATGGCCACACCACTGCATTCCGCACCACCACCACACCATCTCCCCCTACCCTCATGGCCAAACCACTGCATTCCGCACCACCACCACACCATCTCCCCCTACCCTCATGGCCAAACCACTGCATTCCGCACCAACACCACCACCACCCCATCTCCCCCTACCCTCATGGCCACACCACTGCATTCCGCACCACCACCACCCCATCTCCCCCTACCCTCATGGCCACACCACTGCATTCCGCACCACCACCACACCATCTCCCCCTACCCTCATGGCAACACCACTGCATTCCGCACCACCACCACCACCACCCCATCTCCCCCTACCCTCATGGCCACACCACTGCATTCCGCACCACCACCACACCATCTCCCCCTACCCTCATGGCAACACCACTGCATTCCGCACCACCACCACCACCACCCCAACTCCCCCTACCCTCATGGCCAAACCACTGCATTCCACACCACCACCACCACCATCACATCTCCCCCTACCCTCATGGCCAAACCACTGCATTCCGCACCACCACCACCCCAACTCCCCCTACCCTCATGGCCAAACCACTGCATTCCACACCACCACCACCACCATCACATCTCCCCCTACCCTCATGGCCAAACCACTGCATTCCGCACCACCACCACCACCATCCCATCTCACCCTACCCTCATGGCAACACCACTGCATTCCGCACCACCACCACCACCATCCCATCTCACCCTACCCTCATGGCAACACCACTGCATTCCGCACCACCACCACCCCATCTCCCCCTACCCTCATGGCCAAACCACTGCATTCCGCACCACCACCACCACCACCCCATTCCCCCTACCCTCATGGCTAAACCACTGCATTCCGCACCACCACCATCCCATCTCCCCCTACCTTCATGGCCAAACCACTGCATTCCGCACCACCACCACCACCACCACCACCATCAGCACAGCTACAGGGGCTTTATATCGATCAGAACGTAGTAGAGGTCCCGGCATCAGCCAAAGTGAGGGATCAATATATTTGCCTTACACAATCGGTCCTTTGCCAGCAGAAGCCTTAGGTGTGACCCCCACGACACGGGTGAACGGGTGAAAAGTGTGGCGCTCGTTAGTTCGTTAGTCAGTTAGTGGGCGCTCGTTGAATAGTCATGATGACGATGCCAAGATGTGAACGATGGAAGATGGCAGAATGGTTAAGACGCTTATTTGCCAATGCAGCGTCCTTGAGGGTCTGAGTTCCAATCCCGGTCTCGCCATTTCTCTCAAGTTTGACTTGAAACCCAAACTGAGCGTCCAACCATTGGGGTGATAAGATAAACTTTGGTCCCCTGTGCAGCACGCATTTGACGCATAGAAACAAAGAACCCATGGCAACGTAAGTGTTGTCCTCAAGCAATATTCTGCAGAAGAAATCCTTCTCTGAGAAGAACATAAACATATACGCATGCACTCAAGGGCCTGACTTATGCGTTGAGTTCTGCTGCTGGTTTGGTATCTGCCTAACAGATCTCATGCAGCGTACACGGATTTGTCCGAACGCAGTGACGCCTCAGTGAGAAAATGAAATCTGAAAGATACGGGAACTGCAAACGATCCTTGTGTGTGGGCATCCTGAAGGGGATCAGAATGATGATAATGGCCACAAGGTGCTGGAGCTGAGAACGGTACAAAGAATGATGATATGTTGGGACAGGCAATACGAACGAAGTTATTGGCAGCAATATGCTGGAGTTGGGATAGGCAATATGAATGATGATATTGGCTGGGATTGACAAAAAGAATGATGATATTGGCAACAATATGCTGGAGTTTGGATAGGTAATAAGAATGGTGATATTAGTTGGGATTGGCAATATAATGATGATATTGGCTGAGAATGACAATAAGAATGATGATATTGGTGAGAAGATGTGGGAGTTGGGACAGGCAATAAGAATGATGATATTAGTTGGGAAAGGTAATAAGAATGGTGATATTAGTTGGGAAAGGCAATAAGAATGGTGATATTAGTTGGGACAGGCAATAAGAATGATGATATTAGTTGGGAAAGGCAATAAGAATGGTGATATTAGTTGGGACAGGCAATAAGAATGATGATATTAGTTGGGAAAGGTAATAAGAATGGTGATATTAGTTGGGAAAGGCAATAAGAATGGTGATATTAGTTGGGACAGGCAATAAGAATGATGATATTAGTTGGGACAGGCAATAAATGTGATGATATTAATTGGGAAAGGTAATAAGAATGATGATATTAGTTGGGACAGGCAATATGAATGATGATATTGGTTGGGAAAGGCAATAAGAATGATGATATTAGTTGGGAAAGGCAATAAGAATGATGATAATAATTGGGAAAGGCAATAGGAATGATGATATTAGTTGGGAAAGGCAATACGAATGATGATTTTAATTGGGACAGGCAATAGGAATGATGATATTAGTTGGGACAGGCAATAGGAATGATGATATTAGTTGGGAAAGGCAATACGAATGATGATATTAGTTGGGACAGGCAATAAGAATGATGATATTAGTTGGGAAAGGCAATACGAATGATGATTTTAATTGGGACAGGCAATAGGAATGATGATATTAGTTGGGACAGGCAATAAGAATGATGATATTAGTTGGGAAAGGCAATAAGAATGATGATATTAGTTGGGACAGGCAATAAGAATGATGATATTAGTTGGGAAAGGCAATAAGAATGATGATAATAATTCGGACAGGCAATAGGAATGATGATATTAGTTGGGAAAGGCAATAAGAATGATGATAATAATTTGGACAGGCAATAGGAATGATGATATTAGTTGGGAAAGGCAATAAGAATGATGATTTTAATTGGGACGGGCAATAGGAATGATAATAGTTGGGAAAGGCAATAGGAATGATGATATTAGTTGGGAAAGGCAATAAGAATGATGATATTAGTTGGGACAGACAATTAAAATGATGATACTGGCTACAAGATTCGGGAGTTGGGATCGGTAATAAGAATGGTATTAGTTTGGATTGACAATACAATGATGATATTGGGGACAAGACGTGGAAGCTGGTATTAGTAAGTCAGAACCGGTCGTTTATCTCGCTAATGGCATTTCCGTTCGTTTTCCTTTTCCTTTCTTTTCCTTCGGCAGTAATGGAAGAAATGCCGGGCGGGAGAACAGGCTCATGAATATTCATAACAGTAATTGCTCGTTGCACGATTATTTGAGATCCAGTCTATGACACGTGTTCGAAAAAAATGAAATTCAAAAAAACGCCAGTTGCAGTCCCATTGTCCCATACACGAAAAATCGCTTTAAAAAGCAAATAAATACGTGAAGCGATGGTCAGATTTAGTGCATGAGACAAGACAAAACATTTTCTGGGACATGCTTCTGATCTGCATTTGCAAAAGATTTTTTTTAATGCAGTGCAACGTTCTGTCCTCATTCCTCCGAATATGTAGAGTGTCAGAATATAACCTCAGTCTATAAGCCTAGGTTTCTTACTGTCATCCAAAGGCGAGTTGTTTTGTAATCCAACATTCAAACCAGTCTAAAATAAATAAACAGCACTTTTACTGATAATACTGGACAGTCAAACTGGAAATAACCACGCGCTTCTCGCCGGACGTCAATTATAGCTATGAAGAGTTTTCAAATAGCGTGATTCCCAAAGAGCACTTCAAAGGGCTTCGCATGATCACAAAACAAAGAAGAAATATCAATTAAAACAATGTATGCCAAAAAGTATGTACCAGTCACTAATACTTACAGATATAACACATTAACACCATTTTACAAATGACATTACCCATATATCCTCCTTATGTATATCCATAAGCAATACCTGCACGAATTTATGCGCTCTCTCTCTCTCTCTCTCTCTCTCTCTCTCTCTCAAACAAATATACACGTGAGCAGGTGAAAGATAGCAGCTTCAAAACCATGCGGAAAAGTTTTAAGTTTTGGGATTTGTCTTAAAAGAAGTCAGAGATGATACTTTTTTCCAGAATTCCAAATGGTATGGACCTGAAAACTAGAAGAACGTTGATCGGCAGTTCTGAATATCATTCATGGGATTTTGAGCAGCTTTTCGCTTGGTCACTCACTATCTACTTTCTGGTGTTTTCACTGACTGTTTGAAAGGATATGTGCTGAAGGTATCTGACAGAGACTTTTAATTAGATCCAGTCGTGATGGGGAAAGTGCGTCGCTACAGTGCAACACCACCCATTTTTTTCTGTCAGAGTAGTAATTTAATTTCGTTCTACTGCGAAAGTGGATTTTGTCCACATAAGTTTGCCAAGGACAACTCTTATCGTGTGTGTGTGTGTGTGTGTGTGTGTGTGTGTTCCGTGCGCTAAGTGCACGCAACACACGGGACCTCGGTTTATCATTTCATCCGAAAAGATTGTGGTGCATTGCTATTCATCCGTGAAACTACGTGTTCTGTGCATGCCTGAACATCAGACTGCATGATGGGATAAGCTGACTTGAAGGACCACTTTTGTCATTCACGGCTGACCTTCCTCCCCCTCCCACCCCCCCTACCCTCCCCCCCCCCCCCCTTCAGAAATCATCGCTTCCACGCCAGCAGGTCTCCAGCCCTGCCAGCAGCCACGCATCATGCACCACACTAATCCCACCCAAGCATTGCGGCGTCGGCTGACAATCAATGGCAAAGAATGGAGACGCATTTCCACTCTTTTCAAACCGACCGAGCATTTGTGACGTCTGGGCAAAATTCTGGGTGGGCCCATTGACGTAATGAAGTAAACGCAAGTTAGATCAATTCAAAGCGATGCAGAGGAGCAACGCTCTATAGAAGTGGTTGTTGACTGGGAGGGCGTAGGTTGGGGGGGGGGGGGGGGGGTAGTGGTGGTGGTGGTGGTGAAATTAGAGTGGATGGTTGAAAACTAAAGTTATTGACAGTTCGAACTGGACTGGGGTATGTCTGGGTTTTTTTCGGTTTGGTTTTAAGGTTTTTTATTGGTGTTGTTATTTGTTGTTGTTTGTTGCTTCTATGACATGCGGTTGATCCAGTGTTTCCATACAACCCCGAAATATCTCTCCCTGTTTTCCCAGATCTCTGTTGCCGATTTGGTTTGTCGTCATCCTCATTTGAAATCCCCTTCCCCACACGACTGGAGGTCTCACGTCGTCACAGACATCATACTGACGTCACGCTGACTGCCGCCGAGGAGGAGGAAGCTCTCAGTGAGGGGCTGCCACCTCATGGTTGAAGATGACGTAGTTCACATGTCAGAGTGTCAATGTTGGAGATGACGTAGTTCACAGGTCAGAGTGTCAATGTTGAAGATGACGTAGTTCACATGTACTCTCAGAGTGTCAATGTTGAAGATGACGTAGTTCACAGGTCAGAGTGTCAATGTTGAAGATGACGTAGTTCACATGTACTCTCAGAGTGTCAATGTTGGAGATGACGTAGTTCACAGGTCAGAGTGTCAATCACTGTTCTGCATGTGGACTTCTTCCTCTTGGCATTGCATTACTGTTGATCGGCAGACTGCACCGCTGAGAGGTGGATAGTACGTGGAAACGGCACTCCAAACCCATGCAACACTGGCCTCTTTTCACTAAGGTCTGCCAGTCGAGGGGTTAAAGCCTTACGTTCAACATACACCTTTTTTATTCAGGAAATCTAGTTTTCTTTTATACATATACCCACTGTCATTATCACAAAATCCATTTAGAACAGATCACAGACCTACTACCCCCAGTATCTTTATCATCACAACTTCATGTGCCAGTCTTTTCTCATGTGAACTGGTCTTCATGTTCACTTCATAAAAAGAATTCCCTGTTAATTCATAGCAGTAATAGTACCAGAAGTAGTGGTGGTGGTGGTGTTGATAGTAGTAGAAGTAGCAACAGCAGCAGCACTAGTAGTAGTTCATAGGAGCAGTAACGGAAGCAGCAACAGCACTAGTATTAGTAGTAGCAGCAGCGGAAGTAGTTGTTGTTGTACTATTTGTAGTCGTTCAAGCACTGTTGCCGCTTCCACATGACTACAAAATAGTATCACCACGACTACCACTACTGCTGCTGATGCTACTACTACTACTACTGCTGCTGCTGTTGCTACTGCTACGACTAGCTGGTATTCACAATAAAGACAACAACGCTCGCATAATGCCAGTGCCTCCACTTTTGCTGCAGATCCTGAAGTGGTTAGTACCACTGCTGCACGTGTGGCCCTCTTTCCCTCCCCATAAACTCCCGGTCCCAAGTGGTTATCTCCCACATACACACTCCACGTTCAATCCTCTTACTGGTAATCAGGCACAGACAGAAGAGGCACAGGCACAGACACACACACACACACACACACACACATACACGCGCGCGCGCACACACACACACACACACACACACACACACACACACACACAGAGGAGCGTTCACTCCTCTTTACAGACTGCTTGGCATCTCTGGTACTCTTTAAAAAAAAAAAAAAAAAAAAAAAAAAAAAAACTATACGTTCTGACCAAGAACCCTTGGCTTTGTCACATCAGCTATGGCGTGCGGGTGAGCAACAGAAGTGCTTTCTAAACACACGTGGCAGCAGTAGGCTTTGGCGTTTCACAGTTAGTTCAAAGGTTGTCGGCTTACATCATGTATTGACGTGTTTACAGTTGGCCCTTCGGAAAAGTGAGAGCTGTATGCTGTACGATCAATGCTTTCTCCACTGCAATGGGAATTCATTTACAGCTCAGTGGTTTGTGAAGGACATTAACTCAAGTGCCAGTATCAGTAGCTCAAGAAGGCGTTCGGACAAATCCATATACGCGACATCACATCTGCCAAGCAGATGCCTGACCAGCAGCCGTAACCCAACGCGCTTAGTCAGGCCATGAGAAAAAAAGGAAGCAAATGAATATCTACATTTTTTTTAATTAATATATATATATAATAAAATAAATAAAATAAAAAGGTAATAATAATAATCATTATTATAAAAATGATTTTTTTTAAATGATGATGATGATAAATGAAAATAGAATAAAAGACAATAATGATAATAAAAAAACAACAAATAAGCAAATAAATGTAAAACACAGACACACACACACACACACACACACACACACACACACACACACACACACACACACACACACACACATGCATATGCAACAAACATGCAGTTTCACAGATATGAAAGCACAAACAAATACATATTAACGAACACGAACCCCGACACACACACACACACACACACACACACACACACACTGATTGGCCGCAAGAGGGGTGGGAAAAAACCTCTGATGCCAGGAACGTGGCGTCTAGCGTGTTGCTCAGTCTATTGTATTTGGAAAAGCCCACAGAGACTGTGTTCCGTTTTGAAGAAATTTGCGCAATGTTGGTTTGGAAATTATGCCGATATTCGTTTGATTTGCAAAGCATCGTGCTCTGCCTTTCATGCTAGACTTACGGCTGCTCCCTCTCTCTACCTTTATTTCTTCGAGGCGAGCCATGGTGTGATGGCCTTGTACCTGTTCTTTTTGGTATTCTTTGACTTTTCTGAGGATTTCCGATTTTCCTAGATGTAGGCCGCTCGTTGTTGTTGCGTTACCAGCAAGTCTGTCAGCTCGCTCATGTCCCTTAACACCTGCATGTCCAGGGCAGTATGACCATGTAAGTTTGTTGTTTTTTTTATCTGAAAGTTGCGCATTGCCTTATGCCACTCTGGGCTTCCCATTCCACTTTCAATTTCTTGTATGAGGTTCATTAAGCCCGTTAGAATCATGGCATGTTGGTTTCCGGGCATATGGATAGACGATAGCCACTGGAGGGCATGTGTCACAGCTTCAACTTCCATCGTTAGGCTGGAGGTTGTGACTTTGCAGGCAGCATTCTCTTCCCTAATTGTTTTTCCTTTTTTTTCGCAGTGAATTCCAAACCAGAATGGTTTTTGGTGACTGAGCCATCTGTGTATATGATGATGTCCTCTCCTTTACTGTTTTCCTCTATGAGTAGCTTCACTTCTGCATCAGTTTTGCCCTCTGGCCATTCCCGATAATGTCTTCCTGGAGTGGGTGAAATGGCTGTGTTGAATAGATGATTGAGGTTTTCGGGGTTTTCCTCCCATTCTTTTGTTTCCTTCAGGTCTTGTAGTCGGCATACTAGTTGGATTGTGTCTTCTGCTTGCCCCATCCATGATCTTCCTCATCCTAGACGGCTGCCTTTTGGTTCCTTGACTGCATCATGCAGTGGGTTTTGAGGGTTTTCATGACTCAAACTAACAGGCAAGATTGCAATTGCTCTTAGTGCTGCAGCCTTGGAGGCCCGGTTGGTCTTTGTGGACCGTTCCCATCCCCATCCGACTATCATGAAGTCCAGGGAGTGAAGCTGTAACTTGGACAAAACGCTCCACTATTATCAAATTCTTGTCCAGATAATCGGAATGACAGTTGCCTCATCTGCTGTTCTGATGGTCACAATCGGACACGACTGATTATCATATACACAAAAGTTCTCCTCTGCTACTGGTAAACACAAAACCCACATACCCAGGGTTAGCAATGAATTATTTGCAGAGATCCAGGCAGATGTTTAAAGTCAGGTGTGGTGCAGCGAATATGGATCAGTTCGCACGCTTTGACACCTAATTTGAAAGTGAAACTGAAACCATGTTTTGACACACAACTGACAGATCAGGAGGGATCTGGTAAACAGGTCGTAAGTGCTGCGCCCCAGTGACACTCCACAGAGTCAAGGAAGAAGAAGAAGAAGGGGAGGAGGAGATGGTCATGAGCAAAGTTCTTCATTCAGCTCCAATGACTTTACGCTGGCAAGGGAGAAGAAGAACAAGAACAAGAAGAACAAGAACTCTTCTTCTTCTTCTTCTTCTTCTTCTTGTGTTTGAGTGTGTGGGCGTGAATGTGTACGTATGTCTTTGTTTGCTTGTTTTATAAGTGTGTGTGTTTGTGTGTGTGTGTGTGTGTGTAAGTACGTATGTACGTGTAATGTACCAATTGTTCCCGTTTACATCGCTTTGTTACCTTTAATAGACTATTCAAGTTCCTATTCTTATTCGTCGTTCTTATTATTTTATTTCAGTTTATTTCTTTATTTTTATGTTTTGTGTCGTTTTTTTTATTTTTTATGTTTTGTGTCGTTAAATGGGCAGAATTGTAAAAAAAAAAAAAAAAAAAAAAAAAAAAAAAAAAAAAAAAAGGCCTGTACTGTGCCTAATTCTTTACCCATTAAAGATTCATTCAATCAATCAATCAATCTTTCGTTCGTGGGCTGCAACTCCCACCTTCACTCGTATGTACACGAGTGGGCTTTTACGTGTATGGCCGTTTTTACCCCGCCATGTAGGCAGCCATACTCCGTTTTCGGGGGTGAACAAGAACAAGAACGAGAAGAACAAGAACAGGAAAGGAAGGAGAAGAACAAGGAGAGGAGGAGAATAACAAGAAGAACAAGAAGTAGAGGAGGAGAAGGACAAGACCAAGAAGCACAAGAAGGAGAGGAGGAGAAGGAGGAAGAACAAGAAGAATAACAAGAAGAAGAAGAAGGAGAGGAGGAGAAGAACAAGAAAGGGAGGAGGAGAAGATAATGAGCAAAGGTTTTCACTAAGCTCCAATGACTCTTCACACTGATGAGGGAGAAGAAGAAAAAAGAAGAAGAAAAGGAAGAGGAGGAGGAGGAGACAGCTTGTAAACGTTTGGACATACGGTATTATAGACAGGGAGAAACAAACCAGTGATAAAGCTCGATGTGGTGACAGAGGGAGGAAGAGAGAGAGAGGAGGGAGAGGGAGTGAAAGGTGAGGAGAAATAGAGAGTATAAGAGGGGATGGTGGGGGGTTTGGGGGGGGTGGGAGGGCGCTTTGGGGCAGTGGGATTGAATGAAAATGGAAATTACATCAAGAGATTCTAGTGATAAGGGTGATTCTCTATGGAAGAAATGTAACTCTCTCTCTCTCTCTCTCTCTCTCTCTCTCTCTCTCTCTCTCTCTCTCTCTCTCTCTCTCCCCCCCCCCCTCCCCCCCTCTTTCCTAATCATTTTTTGTTTGAATCTTTTTTCTTTATATTCCTGTTTTCATTTCCTTTTCCTTCCCACTTTTTTTTTCTTTCGAAAGCTAAATGAATTAAGCATTCTTTGCTTATTCTGTTAGCAACCGAAAATTGAATCCATTCATTCATTTCATTTTTTGTGTGTATGCGCGTGCTTATATATATATATATATATAGAGAGAGAGAGAGAGAGAGAGAGAGAGAGAGTGAAAGAGAGAGCTCTGTGTGTGTGTGTGTGTGTGTGTGTGTGTGTGTGTGTGTGTGTGTGTGTGTGTGTGTGTGTGTGTGTGTTGTGAACATGCAAATATGCAAACATATGCACTTCTGGTATCATAAGAATTA
This sequence comes from Babylonia areolata, assembly GCF_041734735.1. NCBI lineage: Eukaryota > Metazoa > Mollusca > Gastropoda > Neogastropoda > Buccinidae > Babylonia > Babylonia areolata. The sequence continues at coordinate 44,685,856 of NC_134882.1, read as the reverse complement.
TGTAAATAAAAAAAACACAAAAAAACCACACACACATAAAAGGAAAGTAATACACTTACTACTACATACATGTACATATGAATTATACGGGAAAGCAAGAGGCGAAAAGATAAATGACAGATCGGTTGGAAACACAGAGAAGGAAAAAAATTAATCAATACCACACAAGAAAAGATTCCCTTGCATCTTTTAAATCTCGTCTCAAAACCCACCTTTTTCCCTCAGCAGTAAGTTCAATTGTGGCAGGTCCACTTCTTTTGCGTTAGCTGTGCTTGACTATGTGTGTATACATATGTATGTGTACATAACTACATGCATGTATATGAATGTGTATTGTGTGTGCGTGAGATTATGTAAGTTTGTGCCTGCCTATGTGTGCGTATGTGTTAGGGTAGCTGTTAGATACACATGTATTGTTAAAATGTATGTATGCAGTGTGTGTGTGTGCGTGTGTGTGTGTGTGTGTGTGTGTGTGTGTGTGTGTGTGTGTGTGTGTGTAGTCACATTTTGGTGTGTGTATGTAACATAGATGTAATGGTTTATGTTAACAAAGCGTTTTTGTAAAGCACCTAGAGCAGATTTCTGGATAGTGTGCTATATAAGTATCCATTATTATTATTATTATTATTATTATTATTATTATTATTATTATTATTAAAATAAACTACGAATGGGAAAATCAACAATTTCCGTTTTAATAACATAGCTCTGAAACATCATTCACTAAACCGTTCATTAATTGACAAGAGAGTAACGGGTAGATGTTATTTCTCTGTAACAAATAATGCGAATCAAAAAGAACTGAAACCAAGCAGTCATAACTTCATGAACTGTTAGCACTTTGAGGCAGTCCTTCCAAACCATATCTTCGGAAAGCACTGCTATACCAAAACATGTCTGTTTATTGGTGTCGGTTAAGAGGCACACTTTCTTTTTAAGGCGATATAAAAAAAAAAAAGGGGGGGGGGTTGTGACTACCCGTTATCGATGTAAAACAGTAAGATGCAGACTAAAAGAACCTTCGTAAAGGTCGAGTTTCTTGACATAAAAGAAGCGGCGTATTCAGCCACATAGGCAAAACGCCTGAAAAAGAGCCTGTGGCTCGATACGTCGCTTCTTTCATCTCGTGTCAGTCGACTTTTACCAAGATTCTTTCAGTCGTACCTTTTACTGTCACGATTTCTTTTTTTTCTTTAGTCGGTTTGAAATTATCTTATTTCATTGGTTCTTTCAGATACCATTTGTGTGTACATGTGTGTTTGTGTGTGTGTGTGTGTGTGTGTGTGTGTGTGTGCGTTCGTGTGTGTGCGTGCGTGTGTGTGTGTGTGTGTGTGTGTGTGTGTGTGTGTATGTCTGTCTGTGTCTATGTATCTGTATCTGTGTATGCCTGTCTGTGTGTTTGATTAATTGTTTGTAAATCCATTTTCTTGGCTTGAGTGACTTTCATGTTTGACAATTTAGTGCAGGATTTTTTGCATGAGATATCGGATGTTATTCACACACACATCATTTATTCAATATTCATAGCACAAAATTATTACTTTTATTTTCTACCATTATAATCATAATTATTATTATTATTATTATTATTATTATTATTATTATCATTATTAGCTTATCATTGGATGCCGTGGTAGGATGTCAGACGCAGGACGCCTTATCCATTATTCACCAGTGATCAGAGTTCAAGGCCCTGTTTCTGAATGGTGTTGTGGCGTCCTTTGGGACATACAGACAAATTCAGATCAGAAAAGGGTGAAAAAAGAAAGAAAAAGATAACGCCAATTAGTTGGATCAAGATGAAATACGACAAATTCAAAAAAAGAAAGAAAAAAAGAAAATCAGAACGCCAATTATAATAATAATAAGAAGAAGAAGAATGGTATTTATATAGCGCTGAATCTTGTGCAGAGACAAACCAAAGCGCTTTCGCACCAGTCATTCACACGCATGCATAACTCTAAAACTGTAGAAACTAAAGACAAGGTAGGGCAGGCAAGGGAGGTTATTTTGGGAAGAGGTGGGTTTTAAGGCCAGACTTGAAAGAGCTGAGAGTGGAGACTTGACGAAGCGAAAGAGGAAGTTCATTCCAATCGCAAGGTCCAGAGACAGAGAAAGAACGGCGGCCAACAGTCGAGTGTTTGAATCTGGGTATGCGTAAACAGAGTGGATCCGAAGCCGATCGTAGTGAGCGAGATGGAGTGTAGAGGTGAAGGCAGCCACAGAGATAGGAAGGGGCAGTTTTGTGAATGCATTTATAACATAGAGTGCTGATCTTGTACTTTATTCGGTGTCAGACAGGGAGCCAGTGGAGATGTTGCAAAAGAGGAGTGATGTGCTCAGATCTTTTCTTTCTGAGGACGAGTCGGGCAGCAGAGTTTTGTATGCGCTGAATGGATGAAGCAGGCAAACCAGACAATAGAGAGTTACAGTAGTCAAGGCGAGAGAGAATGAGAGAAACGACAAGTCTAGATGACCAATAAACTGAATTAATATGACATATGGACAGATTTTTTTTAATGATGAAGAAAGAAGAACAGAACGCCAATAAGCTGAATTAAGGTGACATACAGAAAAATCAAAATTCAAAAAGGGAAAGAGAAAAAGAATTCCAATAAGTTGGATTACGACGATATAAACCAACAGACGAAAACAAAAAAAGAGAACACTAGTAAGTTGGATTAAGACCAAACACACACACACACACACACACACACACAACAACAACAACAACAACCCAGCAAAACGCCAATAAGTTTGATTAAAACGACATACAGACAAAAACAAAAGATAAACAGAGAGAGAGACAATCAATTCCTTACCACACAGCTTCCGCGGCAAACCTCAGCACCAGCAATCTGAACTGACCCTTCCACAAGGCACGCTCCCTCCAGAACCAGAAAGATGACCAGTGACTGCGCAAGCCCTGGTCAGTGACACTCCACACCACTGACCAGCCAACGACACCAAGACAGCACCATCAGCAACCAGCAGCAGCAGTATCAAGGAGAGTCAGAAGAAGAAGGAAGAAGAGGGAACAGTCAACGGATCAATTCCTCAATCAACCACCCCTAAAAAAAAAATAATAAATCACCGACGGACGGGATCAAAAAAGAAGAAAAAAGCAACCAACTCACTCACTCACTACACACGAAGCACTGTCACAGCATCACCAGATATCTGTCTTTCTGTCTATCTATCTTTCTATCTACTCAGTCCAGTTCACCGCGCTTCAACTCAACCAGTCTGCCCACGACTTTCTGTTGCTGGGAAAAGCTGGATCGAGTGGTTTCCGTTTTTAAAACAAATAGCGTGGGGGTTTTTTGTTTGTTTTTTTCTTTTTTCCCTTCTTTTGTTTTCTTTTCTCCAACCAAGCCAAGTGAGCCAACCAACCAAACAGTGTAGCCTATTTTCACAGCAGCTGTGCGATGCGAAGCGAAGCTGGCGTCAGCGTGCGCTGTGGCGGCAGGCGACTGTGTGTATAATACAGGGAACTGGTCAGCGGAGGCTGGATGGCGCGGTGTCTGGTGGGGGGTTCTTTTAAGTCACTCAACTGTTGTCGCTGTTGTGGTGTAGAGCGGCGAGCCTTGCTCTGAAGCAGCGCTGGTTTTTCTGGAATCACTGTGAAGAGGGAGACGGGGGAAAGAGGGTGTGTGTGTGTGTGTGTGTGTGTGTGAGTGAAACCTCGGAGAAGGGAAGAGGAGGGTGCTGAGGAGGGTGAAAGAGAGGGGGAGGGAGATGAGGGTTGTAGGCGCGGATACAAAGTCTCATGGGTTCTTTTGTCAGGCAGTTTGTTTAGCCACTGAATCATTAACAATGGCTCCCCAGTGGCGCCCCCTGCACGTTTAACAGACGTCTTTACCGAAAAATCCACTCGATCAGGGGGGGAACATAACCAGGGCGCGTGATTCAGTTTAGAGATTTTTGTTGTTGATTTCTTGTTGTTTTTCTTTTTTCCTTTCTTTTAATCATACAAGCCTTTCACACGCTAATATGATAAATTTAGCCTAAATACACGATAAATGAAGAACAAAATAAATGAATAAATGAGTGAATAAAAAATAAATAGATAAATGAATGAATAGATGAATAAACATAGCGAAAGAGGGTGGTGGTGGAAAATAACGTGAAAACAAATGATATGTCGTTCATCTTCTCTCTCTCTCTCTCTCTCTCTCTCTCTCTCTCTCTCTCTCTCTCTCTCTCTCTCTGCGTGTGCATGTGTGTGTAGGGTGTGTGCGAGAGACAGAAAGAAAGAAACAGACAGACAGACCTACAATCATTAACGCTGCGCTGGAGAGACAGAAAGACACAGAGACAGAGACAAAGAGACAGAGACCACCGGACAGATGAGAAAGACACAGAGATTGACAGAACAGCATACAGACTGAGAAATACAGCAAGGTTCTTCCTCACTACACACAACACAACATTATACCGTCTCTATATTCCACCAGAACATACTGGACACACTAAAGCACGCTCGCTGTCTCACCCTCCTCACAACCCACAACATTATATCGTCTGTAAACCCCACCAGAACATGATGTACACACTAAAGCACGCTCGCTCTCAAGTGCCCCACCACACATAAGAGAGTTATATATCATCTCTGAATTCCACCAGAAGATCATGCAGGTATACACCCTAAAAGCACGCTCGCTCTCAACCTCCTTTCCCACGAGAGTTCTCTTTTCCCAGTGCCACAAACAAAACAATGTTCTTTTGTCCATGCCTAATTGAACGCACCCGTTTTATTCACACTCGGCCAATGTGTCAAGCTTTAAGGGGAGGGGGACGGGGGGGGGGGGGGAGGGACCTCACACAATGGTCGGTCTTAGGAGCTGACAGGATTATTTCTGTGGCCTCATCTAACATCATATTCTTTTTGTGCGGCGTCATCTCGGTTAATTCGGTTTATTCATCCCCTGTGACAGAAACTAATGATTGCCGAGGGAGCCAACTGGTTCGGTCAGCTGGAGCGAAGCGGAATCCAGAATGTAAATGCCTCTCCATCACCGTCCCGCTTAAAGCACAACACCCATTCGATAAGTGATAAATCCTGGAAATAACAACGAGAGGAAATACTTCCGCGCATGTGCACACAATCAGGCAAAAACACGTTAACGATCTTAGTACACACACACACACACACACACACACACACCTCATTTCCTTTTGTCTGCCTCTATCTCTCTCTTTCTTGTTCTTTATACATAGATAGACAAACAGATGGATAGAGATACACTGTTAAAAAAAATGAAACGCAACAACTTATCACATTGAACTGATCTTTATTTTTTGCCACTGGAAAAAAAGTAGGATAATAACGGAAGAACCGAGGATGTCCAAACTTGTTACGCAGTGAAGGCTGTTCTTTTGACATTTCATTCAATTTCTTAGGTGCGGTGATTGGACAGCAACTGTCCAGTGAGCCAAGTCAGAATCAGAAGGGGGTGTGACCGCCCTGGGCAGCAATGACTGTCGGCACCGGCAGGCCATGGATCTGATGAGGTGGGTGATCACTTTTGGGATGGCATGCTACACCTCTTCGAGTGCCTGGAACATATCCTGCAGGTTTTCCGGCGCGTTGACCCTGGCTCGGAGCCGTGTGTCCAGCTCGTCCTACATGTGCTGAATTGGACTGAGATCTGGAGACAGTGAGAGCCAAGGCAGCGTGTTACGTTGTTAACAGCCAGGAAGGCCTGCGTATAACGTGCGGTGTGCAGTCTGGCATTACCCTGCATGAAAATGGCGTGTGGGGCGGCCAAAAGTGGGAGAGCATGAAGCTGCAGGATATCAGTCACATAGCGCTGGGCGTTCAGAGCCCCGCCAACTCGCAACAGTTGACTACGTCCATTGGAACTGATGGCGCCACAGACCATCACACCCCCACCACCCCGAACAGGTGCTTGGTCAACGTAGTTTGCTGCATATCGTTCGTCCGTTCTTCGGAAGACTTGTCTGCTGTCATGATGTTGCATAAGGAATAGTGGTTCGTCACTGAATAGCACGTGGTTCCAGTGACGGGCTGGAGTCCAGAAGCGATGCTTGGTGGTCCACTGGAGGCAGTCTAAGTGGTGGCGCCTTGTGAGGACAGGTCCTCTGACTGGATGTCGAGCGTGCAGGCCAGCTGCGTGCAGCCGATTGCGGATGGTCTGGTCGGAGACATGCGGCACTCCATTCAGTGCCTGGACTGTGGATGAGGCTGAAAGGAAGCGGTTTCGCAAATGTCGTTGGGGAATAAAGTGGTCCTGGGATACTGTCGTCGCTCTTGGTCGTCCAGTGCGTTGTGTGTCTGTTGTGACACCAGTGGCTTCCAGTCTGGCCCACAGCCGACTGATTGTGCTTCGTGCCACACTGAATTGTCGTGTGACATCAGCTTGAGATTGTCCAGCCTGCAGTCGGCCAATGGTGTTTCGTTGTGCTTGAGTCAGACGGGGCATTTTTGGCATTGGAAGTTTTGCATTCAATTCCGATTCGACAGACTGCTACTTTTCTGAGTTTTATAGCCCTGGTGTCATAAAACAGTTCCTCGGCATTCCCATTCAAAAACATGACTGCCATGTGAAGCAGGCACAAAACAAAGACGAGACATTTTCACCACAGGCTTCACAATTTGCACGTGCAGCATGCTCTGCGTGTGCATGTCTGTTGCTTACAAGTCACCTGACAAGCGTGACCGTATACAAGCCATTCCCAACCCATTTGTATTGTGCAATGACAGTACATTCTTGAACAGCACACACACACACACACACACACACACACACACACACAAGCACACACAAAAGCATACACTCATGCACACATATATAAAAGCACACGCACAAAGGCACACATAAACACGTACACACGCGCGCGCTCGTGCATGTACTCATGCTCTGTGAAGCAGCCTAATCGGTTCAAAAAGACATTGCTTCTCACTCAGTCCCGATTACAATTCATTCCCAGCCGAAACACACACACACACACACACACACACACACACACACACACACCACACATATTTTTGTGTGCGCTGTCACACACACCACACACGCGCGCGCGCGCGTGCGCGGAGGCATGCAAGCAACAAGCACGCACGCACGCACCCAGGCAAGCACGCACGCACACACACACACTCACACACACACACACACACACACACACACACACACACACATCACTTCACAGTTCATGCCATGACATTACTCCCCTCACGGGCTTCGTTCCACGTCATTTCCTCTCAAACCCATGTCGTCGGATGTCGAAATCCTCAAGCTAATGATCCAAATCCACAGGAATGTATAACACCCAGGTAACTACAGGCCTGTTCACACTACCCGGAAGAAAGAACGGTTTCATTAATGATTTCCAATGTGCGGGAAACTAAGGGCATCTTCACACAACTTGAGCGAGTGACCGGTGTCAGTAGGAATGTGCAAAGAACGGAAAACTAAAGGCCTCATCATACGACCCGAGCGAAGGCTTGGAATCCACAGGATTGTAAATGTCCACCTCTTCACACAACATGAGCCAATGATTGGACTGAATGGGACAGTCTATATAGTCTGGAAAATGTTAAGTCTTCCTCAAACGGCTTAAATCGATAACAGGAAAGTTAACTCTCTCCACACGAACGGCGAAAGAGACGACGTTAACAGCGTTTCACCCCAATTACCATCATCAAAATATTGCAAGCGGAAAGCTCTTATACTGAAGACGTGAATGTGGATAAAGAATACCACAATTCTGACGAAGGAAGCTAAAGGTTGGGTCATTCAGACACCCACTGGACATCCGAAGGGTCTGTGTAGAGGAGAAGAGAGGACTGGCCGTACTGAGAAAGTTAAAACGTCTGTAACTATTCTCTCATAGTGAATAGCCTGGGTCGAGAGTTGTAGAAACTAAGACATCTTCACAGGACTTCACTGAAAAAAAACCCAAAAAAAACTAAAATCATGGTGGACGCATAAAGTCAAAAGGCTTCTTCACACGGTCTGAGCGAATGGTCGGAATCAACAGAGGTTGTCCGGGAATCAAATAATATATACATATATATATCTTTTTTTCGTGGTGTCTTTCCGTGATGTATGTGTAAGTGGGAGTGGGGAGGGGAAGCGCGTGTTTGTGTACGTGTGTATGTGAGCGCGTGTGTATGCGTACGTGCGTGCGTGCGTGTGTGTTTGTGTGTGTGTGCCTACGTGCGTGCGAGTGTGTGTGTGTGTGTGCGCGCGCGTGTGCGTGTGTGTGTGTGTGTGTGTGTGTGTGAAATGCGTGAGACGTTGTTTTTTTCTCTCGCCATGGTACAATTTAGCAATATACCCCAGGGGGGTACGGGGGGGGGGGGGGGGGGACCTTGCTTCAACGACGTGCACTGGCCCAGAGCCATGCTGCTTAGGTCTCCTTGACAGCCGAGGGGTGGAGAGAGGTGACGTGACCCCCACCTCCACACCCCCACTGCCCCCCCCCCCCCCCCCCCCCCCCCACACACACACCCCCCCCCCCCCCCTCCTCCCCCCTGCAGGCTGATAGCACGGTGCCAGACTGTCTGCACCCCAGGGAGGTACACAAAAAGTCCATCGGAAGGACATCAGTGAGGGCGGCTGATCGTATGTGAATCGCCTGTCTTCTTGGCTGACTGTATTTGTGTGAGATCAGAGGCTAGATGGAAGCCTTTTCTAAAGTCTCCATTGATTATATGTCAAAACTTCTTTGTGTTTCTTTCTAGATAGATTTACTGGTGTATAACTACTTTTTAACCTTTAACTCACTCAGTACGGCCAGTCCTCTCTTCTCCTCTACACAGACCCCTCGGATGTCCAGTGGGTGTCTGAATGACCCAACCTTTAGCTTCCGTCGTCAGAATTGTGGTATTCTTTGTCAACATTCACCTCTTCAGTGTAAGAGCCTTCCGCTTGTAATATTTTGATGGTGGTAATTGGGGAGAAACGCTGTTAACGTCGTCTCTTTCGCCGTTCGTATGGAGAGAGTTAATCTTTAAACACTTGTTCTTTGTATTCTTCCTTTGGTTTCTCGTTGTCTTTGGTTTTCTCTCTCTCTCTCTCTCTCTCTCTCTCTCTCTCTCTCTCTCTCTCTCTCTCTCACGTGTCGAGGTTGATTTTCTTTCCTATGAAAAGAAGACAGCGTTTTCGTGACGTCCAAAGAACTTAATTTGTTGGTTTTTAACCAAAGGTTAATAAGGTTATTTCTGAGATAACATGAAAATGACAAGAGTGTAAGGAACTCAACACTGACTACAGATGAAAGTGATATTGTCTGCCAGCTATCTGCTCGTGTATACCTCATACAGAACTGATTCACATTGTGTAAGTGAAACTGATGTCATTTGGTGAGTTCTGTTTGCTGTCTATTGGTATAGTATCTTTCGTTCATTGCTTATTAACCTGACCCCAAAATCCCAATATATGTATATGTGCCAATGGCCGAAATGCATTAACTCACTCAGTACGGCCAGTCCTCTCTTCTCCTCTACACAGACCCCTCGGATGTCCAGTGGGTGTCTCAATGACCCAACCTTTAGCTTCCGTCGTACGAATTGTGGTATTCTTTGTCAACATTCACCTTTTCAGTATAAGAGCCTTCCTCTTGCAATATTTTGATGATGGTAATTGGGGTGAAACGCTGTTGACATCGTCTCTTTCGCCGTTTGTATGGAGGGAGTTAAACATTCATTCATTCATCCATTCTCTCTCTCTCTCTCTCTCTCTCTCTCTCTCTCTCTTATTTGGAGGGGGCGGCTGCGGGGCCTTTTTTTTTAAAAATTGCCTTTGTTTTGGGGGAAGGGGGAGATTGTTTCTTTATTTTGTTCTTTAATTGTATTGTATTGTGCTGTGTGTTGCTGTGTTGTGCTGTGCTGTGCTGTGTTGTGTTGCATTGTGTTAATCTGTAAAATATTTCTCAGTTTGAAATTCAAGCCACTTTCTCGCTGTATTATTTACTCACCTTTTTTTTTTCTTATTCTTTTTTTTTTTTCTTTTTTTCTCAAGGCTTGACAAAGCATGTTGTGTTATGCTGCTGGTCAGGCATCTGCTTGGCAGATGTGGTGTCGCGTGTATGGGTTTGTCCGAACGCAGTGACTCCTCCTTGAGCTACTGAAACTGAAACTCTCGTTGTTCTCTCTAGTCTTCTTAATATAACGATTGCACACGTGAACAGTATTTTCTGAACCACAGGGCAGTGATGGCGGAACTGAAGGACGCCGTGAAATTATCGCAAAGACCGTCAGTGTCAGGCCTCGTGCACATGCGCAGAGTCAGATTCTCTTTCTCTCTTTCCCACCCCTTCCTGGAACCTCCATCCTCTTTCCTTCTCTTTCCCTGCCACTCTCCCCCTCTCTCTCTCTCCCCCTCTCTCTCCCTCCCTCTCTCTCTCCCTCTCTCTCCCTCCCTCTCCCTCTCCCCCCTCTCTCCCCCCCTCTCTCCCCCCCTCTCTCCCCCCCTCTCTCTCCCCCTCCCTCTCTCTCTCTCTCTCCTCTCTCTCTCTCCCCCCTCTCTCTCTCCCCCTCTCTCCCCCCTCCCCCCTCTCTCTCCCCCCTCTCTCTCCTCTCTCTCTCCCCCTCTCTCTCCCCCCTCTCTCTCCCTCCCTCTCTCTCCCCCCTCTCTCTCTCCCCCTCTCTCTCCCTCCTCTCTCTCCCCCCTCTCTCCCCCTCTCTCTCTCTCCCTCTCTCTCCCTCCCTCTCTCTCCTTATAAATGTATACTGAGTCAAAATCGTATGTGCTCTTACTACTGAGACCATCTGCTCTTCTTCCGCTTATCTTTCAGAGAACACTGAACACTGAACACTTTAATGTCAATAGCTTTACAGCCCTAATGACATGGGGGTTCATAATACAAATAACAACATGCATCAATAGTAATAATATTGATGAAAACCAAAACCAAAACGAAATCAATCAATCTGTGCAACAAAGTGCAGTTCGACCATCCATTCAAAGTAATGGCATGTAGTGAGAAATAAAAACAAAAACATATATAAATGTATAACATAAATATTTTCCATATGAGAGTGACAACACAGATTTCACTTTTCACAATGAGCAACACCTGATACTATTTTATTATTGTTGAGTTTTTTTTCGTCGCATGTTATTCGCTTCTGCAATATATTTTGCAAGTGACTGTAGTGAAGTTTCCTGATTTAAATTAAGCACTCCAAAAATATCTTCATACTTTGCTGAATTTGTTTTAAATACAACACATTTTTCTCGAATATCGTCATAAGCTTTACAACTAAACAAAAAATGTAACTCATCCTCCCTTGAATGACCGCACATCGGACAAGGGGAGAGTAACGAGGGCTCAGTCTGAAACCACTTTTCATAAGCATTCAAACCAATCGTTCTCGTTCTAAATCTGGCGAGACTTGTTCGGTGCCACTTGTTTGTCACGACTGTGATATATTTTTCTGTTTGAAATATACTTTTAAAACTATAAAACCATCTATATTTCTCAGTGCTTTCCATTTTACAGTGCCAATTCTGTTTATATGAAGCAATTAGCCTATCTTTGAATTCTGAAACAAATCCTTCTACACATCCAACTCCCTGACACATCCACACAATCCCAAATCCATTTACAGTTAATGTCTTCTTTACAAAATATACCCAGTTTTCCTTCCCTCTCTCAACAGATAGACAGACAGACAGACAAAGAGAGACAGCATCTGTTAAGTAAAACGCAACAAAACAATCAAGTTTCAACATTGCCACCAACCAGAGAAGCAATCTCAGTCTGACCTTTCAACATGATATAAAACCCCACGGCCACAAGAAAACATTGGGAAATAATATAGTATATATATATATATATATAAAACCCATTTTTAAAAAGTACACTAAGAAACGGGATTTTCTTTCAAACTGAAACCGTGGAAATGTTGCAGTATGATTATGATGTGAGGCGCTCACCAGTTGCAGTATCGATTTACGTGGCACTTCTAAAGCTGGTAGTGGAAAATAAAAGTGAAATTGTTGTTTCCTTCATTCAGTCATTCACAGAGTCGACCGTTGCAATCATTACAGTGAAATATTCATACTTGGTATTGCGATCAAACCTTTGAGGAATGAAGACTTGGTTCAGTTATATGTTTCAAAATTTCACCTTATTATCAAAAAAAAAAAAAAAAAAAAAAAGAAAGAAATTTGTATATAAATCTCCCGAAACCCCACAATGGATTTTCGCTAAAGGAAAAGAACTGTTTCCTGCCCATGAAATGTGAGAACAGGTCATGTCCTCGGCCATTCATTTCAGGTTCCCATGACACGTCCTCATTTCCTCTGGAACAATCTTAATCGGAATCCATCATCTCAATGCACAGCTTAATAAACGTCGCGGAAATGGCGATTAGGTGAAGACAAATGCAACGAAGCTCCATCAGTGTAACCCCATACTGATTATTCCCCCTCTTTTATGGATGGATAACGATGAAAGGAAGCTATGAATTACGTCTGGATGTCATATGTTCCTTGGAAATGAAGCACACCCCCCAAAAAAATCGACATTGTGATAATGTCGTAATATGCCATAAAACAAGAGTCACAGTGACAATGCAAAAACATATTCTCACAATTCAGTTCAGCTCAGTTCAATTCAGTTCTTCAAGGAGGCCTCACTGCGTTCGGACAAATCCATATACGCTGCACCACTTCTGCTAGGCAGATGCCTGACTAGCAACCCTAACCCGACGCGCTTAGTCAGGCCCTGAGGGAAAATAAAATAAAATGAATTAAATTGAATATTCAAACAAATAAATGGATAAATCATTGAATTATAGAATGAATAAATTAGAATAATAAGTAAAAACAGAATTAACACTGAAAAAAAATATATGAAAATAACCAAACAGATGAATATAGAAACAAAAAGAAAATACAGAAAAATAATTGAAATGAATAATATCATGAAAACAATAATGCTGATGTTGATAATTATAGATATGCAAGCAAATGAATGTAAAACACACACACACACACACACACACACACACACACACACACACATTCCCTATCTTCCACAGTATCCACCGGCGCACAGACAGACAGGCAGACAGAGAGACAGACACACACACACACACACACACACACACACACACACACACACACACACACACACACTGAGACCACTTTTCCGATTTCCTGTTCATTACATCCCTTCCAACTTCCAACCTTCCCTTTTTTTCTTCTTCTTCTTTTTTGACGCACTTGTGTAAACGAAGTGAGTCTATGTTTTAACCCGGTGTTCGGTTGTCTGTGTGTGTGTGTGTGTGTGTGTGTGTGTGTGTGTGTGTGTGTGTGTGTGTCCGTGTGTCTGTGTGTCTGTGGTAAACTTTAACATTGACATTTTCTCTGCAAATACTTTGTCAGTTGACACCAAATTTGGCATAAAAATAGGAAAAATTCAGTTCTTTCTAGTCATCTTGTTTAAAACAATATGGCACCTATGGGATGGGCACAAAAAATAAAAAAGAAGCCTAATTATATGCAAACTGCATTTACTGTTATATTTATATTTTTGTATTCTCTAAACTTGGCACTTTGACCTCTTATTCTGACACAACAACAAGAGGAGTCATTATTATCATTTATTGTTCAAACAGGAACTTCTTTTGCTAAGCATGGAATTTTTATTTATTTTGCAAACGTTTTGGTGAAGATAGTAAAAAAAGGGAAATTACTCTGTAATTAATGCTAGGGGGACTTAATTTATCACAAGTGAGTCTTGAAGGCCTTGCCTCTCTTGTTTTCCTTATTGTAATATCACTCTCAGTAAACAAACTTTGAAACACGTAAAACTGACGAACAATATGACACACTCGACGAGTTTCCGATTTCAAACCAAAAGAGCAGATAATCGCTCTCCCAACCCTCACCCCTAATCAGAGAGAAAATGATAGCTGAAGAGAGAGAGAGGGGGGGTGGGAGAGAGAGAGCGGAAAAAGACGGGAGGGCGAGAGAAGAAAGAAGGAAAGAAAGAAAGAAAGAAAGAAAGAAAGAAAGAAAACCAGCATTACCTAAAGAAAACCAGCATTACCTCAAGCATACAATAAAATGAAATAACATCCGTCAAAAAAAAGATAATTTCATTGCTTCAACAACCAGAAAAAGTTTTGGTACAGCTTGACATTTTCCGTAGTGCTCTGTCCATCACAGACTGGGAAATACAATCACGGTCGCCCTGATCTGATTTAGTTCATCGCCATGGCTTTTTGTTGTTGCTGTTGTTGTTGTTGTGAAACTCATTCTATCCGTTTCTGAGTTCAAGTTACATATCAAATGAAGGAAATGACTCAAGCAAGTGAACACTTGCATCTGTTCAGTCATTTACTTATTTATTTATTCATCTATTTATTTATTCATTTCAATCATTTGTCTTCTACGTATCGTTCAATTCGTTTTCCCTCAAGTCCTGACTAAGCGCGTTGGGTTGCTCTGCTGGTCAGGCATCTGCTTAGCAGATGTGGTGTAGGGTATATGGATTTGTCCAAAGGCAGTGACGCCTCCTAGAGTAATTGAAACTGAAACTCAGTTTGTTGTATTTGCACTTTTTTTCTACTTTATTTATTTTGTCTAATTATCATAACCCATTTCATGTTAATGTTTCACACAGACCCAAGGTAGAATTTCAAGACCTGATAGCGCGTTGGGTTTACGCGAAACTCAGGCATCTGCATTTGTTGATACTGCTGATGCTGTTCAACAGCAGGTGTGCTGTCGCGTACATGGATCAGTAACATGATCAGAGTCCTCCTTGAAACTGATACTGAAAGTGAGTTATAGGCACTGTCTATGGTGAAGGCACCCTCAGGAGGGGGGGGAGGGGGCGTAGGGGAGGGGGGGCGTGGGTATTGTGTAGGGGTGAGGGAGTTAAAATATCGCTTTTGTTGCCGTATTGTTGAACTGCTAGCACTTACGCTGCAATTGAGTAAACCTGGGTGGGAGACATGTGTGAAGTAGAAAAGGGTATGAAAGAACAATGTGTGTTGAAATAAATGAATAGATAGATCGGTTGATTGGTTGATATTTGATTGACTGATTGATTAATCAATCAACCAATTAAGAAGAAGAAGAAGAATTTCTACAGCGCCTATTCTCCAAATTGGGCTCAATGCACTTTACGAAAACACACACACACACACACACACACACACACACACATATATATATATATATATATATATATATATATATATATATATATATATATATATATACATATATATATATACCTCTCTCTCTCTCTCTCTCTCTCTCTCTCTCTCTCTCTCTCTCTCTTCAAATGGCGTTGGAAAGGGAAAGGGAATTAGAAACCAACTGACTGACTGATTGCCAGAAGCTTCACAACCAATGCATATCGGTCTAACATCTTTTTCGTGTTCATTGGAAATTGCACTGGTGGCAAGGGAACGGTTGCTGTGTATCATCAGCTTTCCATGAGTTTGACCTCATGACTGGGAGAGAGAGAGGAAAGGACAGTGGAGAGGAGAAGGAAAGTGAGCAGGGGTGGAGGAGGTGGATGGGTGGGGTAGAGTACACGAGCACTGGTGAGTTGAAAAAAAAAAAAAGGCCACAAATGTGCTCCCTTCGGATTTGGAAGGACCACAGCGTGAGACGAGACACGACCATAAGAGGGAAATGATCCAGGTAAAGTAGATGATTTATCTCAACACTTACCTTCGCTTTCCGTCAGCCCGTCACATTACATGATGTATCCAATTTTAGCTGACATACACACAATCAGCTTTGTGGAGGCGCCATTGCAGAATCGTGTTAGGCGTTTACACTTCTGATCCAGTGTTCCCCAGTGGTTAGGGGTTCGAGGCTCCCGTTTCGGCATGGTGTTGATTCCCCGGGAAACGCACCTTATTATTCCGATTTTTTTCTCAGTCCATCCAAGTGTGAATGGGTGATGCCTGACTTCGGTTGTGGTGT
>NC_134882.1:44659924-44664924 GCF_041734735.1 Babylonia areolata | reverse complement strand
ACAACAGAAATAACGAAGAGAAATCTCTTCATTGCCAGGCATGAATAGATCAGTTAGATCACAACAACAGAAATAACGAAGAGAACTCTCCTCATTGCCAGGCATGAATAGATCAGTTAGATCACAACAACAACAGAAAAAACGAAGAAAAATCTCCTCGTTGCCAGGCATGAATAGATCAGTTAGATCACAACAACAACAACAACAGAAATAACGAAGAAAAATCTCCTCATTGCCAGGCATATATAGATCGATTAGATCACAACAACAACATCAGAAATAACGAAGAGAAATCTCCGCGTCGCCAGGCACCACCAGATCTGGCACTATCACAGGGATCGCTCACACAACTGGAAGCAGAGACGACTCATGAATGAAAATGGGGTGGGGTGGGATTCTTTGATCTAGCCAGGATTACGGGTCACTAGAGGAAAGAAGCATACTCCGTGGGAACCAGATACAATTTATCGGATTCCATCTGTTGGACGTTTTGCTGGGCTTCGCATGCGACTGTAAAAAAAAAAAAATAATAATAAATAATAATAATAATAATAATAATCCGTTTAATGTCCAAAAATGCGTTTTAGCCTTTGGAGATTCGTGCCTCTGAAACCTACCGACAGGTTTTGATAATCACAGATGATACCTTGTATTGAAAGGGAAAAGGGGTATTTCATTGTTCCGGGGCCTTTTTATTTAACACAATACAAATACAATAACATGGTTGTTAATCCCAGAGTATTGAAAATCAATCTGTAAACATGTACAAATTAAAACACGCGTGGAAATATTGCATTTCAAACGTACATTTGAACGTACAAATGAATATGTATGTTATATAGTAAACAAATTACCACCATACTCCAGCCTGTGTGTGTGAAAGCACGAGCGCTCACACACACACACACACACACACACACACACACACCCGCGCAAGCGTGCGCGCACACACACACACACACACACACGCGAGCGCGCGCGCACACACACACACACACACACACACACACACACGCTTATGCAGTCCTTAGGTATACCCAGTAAGCGAAAGCGACATAGCAGAGCAACTTTTACAAACAGAAATGATAATACCAGACTGATGCAATGTCTCAATGCTATAAAATAACATCTCGTCTTCTTTTGTTTTGGCCATATTCACGGTTGCTCTATTTCTGATATGAAAGCATGGGAAAATATGTCTGGAACGATGATTAAAATCGGGGATACTTAAAATCTACCGATTCGTTGATGCCAATAGAAAATATTTCTTGTTGTTTTTTTACGAGTGACCTAAAATGTCACAATAACCTGAACACTGAAGTAGATTAAGAGTGGCTTCAATAACACACGATTATCAAATCCATGAGACCAGAACAGTAATGGCTTCAATTACACACGATTATCAAATCCATGAGACCAGAACAGTAATGGCTTCAATTACACACGATTATCTAATCCATGAGACCAGAACAGTAATAGCTTCAATTACACACGATTATCTAATCCATGAGACCAGAACAGTAATAGCTTCAATTACACACGATTATCTAATCCATGAGACCAGAACAGTAATGGCTTCAATTACACACGATTATCTAATCCATGAGACCAGAACAGTAATGGCTTCAATTACACACGATTATCTAATCCATGAGACCAGAACAGTAATAGCTTCAATTACACACGAGGCTGAGAACAGGGAAACGATCAGAGAAACAAATCACGCCTTCAAATTCCTCAGGGTATTACGGATAATGAATTCCATGCTGCTGCCATCGGGGTCCATTCTTGTCGCTGTTGAAAATGGGGGTTTTCGCTCCATGGAATTTAATTGAAAAGCTTTTTAATTTTTCAAATCTTTTCACGTTATTTGTAGACTTCTTCTTCTTCTTCAGCGTTTTCAGGCCGTGCTCAGACGGTCAGTCCTAGAGTAGATTACGAAGTCCGCAGCCCGCTGGAGCTCTGTCGCCGTTCCCCACAACTTGTCCTGAAGCGCTGCGGGACTGGGCCAGATCTGGTGCCTCGTGTAGAGGGCTGTCTTGCAGGACATGGGCTTGTGAACATTTCGGTTTGATTCCTTCAAGCCTGTTCCCATTTTAACTTTCTTAATTAACTTTTATGTTGCCCTTATATTCTTTCATTCAAAGAAAAGCATGCTGAAGATTTTTTGCCTTCATGATAGAGATACAAACCTTCATCGTTTAAGGATTTGTTTGTTTGTTTACTTGTTTCTGGGTGTTAGGCGGAGGCCTGTGTGTTTGTTTTTCACTGGTTCTTCAACAGCGAACAGATGGTTTCACTGCATGGAAAGTGCGAGTTCTTAAAAACTGTAAATTTTGAAAGATGTTGTGTGTGTGTGTGTGTGTGTGTGTGTGTGTGTGTGTGTGCGTGTGTATGTCTGTGTGTGTGTTTCCCAACCCTGTACAAGGTAAATACAACATCTAACCGAAACATTTATTCGCAACAAACAAACGGAACTTCCAAACGGCTCTCGTGAGTCACGGATAAAAGACATAAAGTGAAAGCGATGCATGCAGGACGGCATCCGCTCAGCATCAAGTAACCCATGCCCTCCGAGATCTGCATGGCAATAATCTATTGTGCTTTCCGGCAATCTTCGGGCACTTTTTTTCCGGGCCCTTTGACAGACGTGTCACGGCGGAAAAAAACAAAACAATGCACCACACAGACTGTAAAATGGCAGTGGCAAAATGTTGGTTTCCGCTGTGTTTGTCGGGTTCCAGGAAGGAAGGCCAAGCGTGCGTGTGTGTGTGCGCGTGTGTGTGTGTGTGTCTGTCTGTCTGTCTGTACTTGTGTGTGTGTGTGTGTGTGTGTGTGTGTGTGTGTGTGAGTGAATGAGTGTGTGTGTGTGTCTGTGTCTATGTGTGTGTGTGTGTGTTTGTGCTTGTGTGTGTGTTGTGTGTGTCTGTGTCTGTGCTTGTGTGTGTATGTGTGTGTGTGAGTGTGTGTGTGTGTGTTGTGTGTGTGTGTCTGTGTCTGTGCTTGTGTGTGTGTGTGTGTGTGTGTGTGTGTGTGAGTGAGTGAGTGAATGAGTGTGTGTGTGTGTGCGCGCGCGCGCCAAAGCGACGTTGTGCCAGTCAGAAAATTTTGTTTTAACACGTCTGTCATAGTTTATAGATTCACGCTGACAGTTATTGATAACCGATGTTTAATCAGAAAGTTCCGTGCTCATGGATGAAATGACATGAAGATTTGGCATTCCGCCCTAAGTTTAGAAATAAGTCAACCACAGACAAAGCATATAATTAAAAGAAAGCAAACAGCTATCAGTTTCGGATTTAGCGTTTCAAAGTCTGATATATCAGTGTTGAATGTTGTCAGTGCAACGTGGGTTGTCTTGTAATGAATGTGAAACATTTTCAAAGCCTGTTGATTTTAAAACAAAAGAAAGTGAACAAAGCATTGATGAGTCCTGAAGCTATTACCAAGACAAGCAGCCAACAATACCACAACCAGTCATGTTTTTTTAAAGGTTGCTTGCAGAGAGCGGAAGTAAAAAGAAGCAAAAATGTTGATTATAATCCTAACATACAACACAGAAAATATGTGTGTGTGTGTGTGTGTATACACACACACACACACACACTCTCTCTCTCTCACATACACCCCTTCCCCTACACACACACACACACACACACACACACACACACACACATCGCATTAACGTAACGAGAAAGGCGGTTTCAGTGCCTTAACCCCAAACACAACAGTTGGCCGATGCGTATATAGCGCAGCAGAAATGATCATACTCTGATGTTTCATAGTGCTGAATCAGCACCGCGTTTTCCATGATTATTTTGTCCTTTCCTATTGATTAAACAGCTGTTTGCTGTGTGCGTTAGCCTGCACCAGAGGCCGGCGAGAAGGTCCCTTTGTCGGCGTTGTGTGTAGCACGTGAGGGGGTTGTCAGAAGGGACAGGCTTGATTGTCACGAGATCGTGGGGAAAACCCCTCCTTGGGGAGTCCAACATGCAGGCAAGTGTAACAAGAGGGTGTGAGATTAGTGTGCGTGCGCCTGTGTGACGGTGTGTGTGTCTGGGCGGGGGAGGGGGGGAAGTTGGAGGGTTAGGCGTGTGTGTGACGGGGGATGGGTGGGTGGGGTGGGGGTGGGGGCGTTACGTGTGTGTGAGTGTGTGGGTGGGGGGCAGAGTGTTAGGTGTGTATGAGAGAAAGTGTGTGTGTGTGTGTGTGTGTGTGAGTGTGTGAGTGTGTGTGTGTGAACGTGAGTGTGTGTGTGTGTGTGTGTGTGGGCACGCGCCCGTGTGTGTAATTGCGTGTATTAATGTGTGGATGTCTGTCTGTGTCCGTGTGTGCGCATGTGTGTTTGTGTGTATGTGTGTGTGTGTGTGTGTGTGTGTTTGTTTGTGTGTGTGTGTTTGTGTATATGTAATTGTAGGTGTGTATGTGTGTGTGTGTATGTGCGCGTGCGCATGAATGTGATTGTGTGACCGTGTCAGTGTGTGTGTGTGTGTGTGTGTGTGTTGCGTGCGCGTGTGTGGGGTACTGGCGTGGGGGATGAATAGCTGGAGTCAGATGACAGAGTCAGGCACATCGATCAGCGTCCATTTTTCTTCTCCATGACATGATCCGCCAGCCTTCAGAACATAATCAACATGGGGACTCCCCCCCCCCCCCCCCCCCCCCCCACACACACACACACACACACAACACACACACACACATATCGCATTAACGTAACGAGAAAGGAGGTTTCACTGCCTTAACCCCAAACACAACAGTTGGCCGATGCGTATATAGCGCAGCAGAAATGATCATACTCTGATGTTTCATAGTGCTGAATCAGCACCGCGTTTTCCATGATTATTTTGTCCTTTCCTATTGATTAAACAGCTGTTTGCTGTGTGCGTTAGCCTGCACCAGAGGCCGGCGAGAAGGTCCCTTTGTCGGCGTTGTGTGTAGCACGTGAGGGGGTTGTCAGAAGGGACAGGCTTGATTGTCACGAGATCGTGGGGAAAACC
>NC_134882.1:44624924-44654924 GCF_041734735.1 Babylonia areolata | reverse complement strand
AACAAAGATTTTTTTTTTTTTAAGAAGACAACAGAGGAAGGAAACAACGAATTAACGAACGAAAATAGGAAGACAGAGAAACCGAGCAAAAGAGAGGGGGGAAGGGAAGAGAGAGGGAAAGAAAGGGAAAGACAGAAACAGAGATACATTCGGAGAGGTAGATTTTTGTATTTGTATTTGTATTTCTTTTTATCACAACAGATTTCTCTGTGTGAAATTCGGGCTGCTCTCCCCAGGGAGAGCGCGTCGCCGTACTACAGCGCCACCCATTTTTTTGTATTTTTTTCCTGTGTGCAGTTTTATTTGTTTTTCCTATTGAAGTGGATTTTTCTACAGAATTTTGCCAGGAACAACCCTTTTTGAGTTAAATATTTATATTTTATTTGCTGAATGTTTTCTATCGGTATACATTGTTGTGCAATACTTTATTGTCTTAACTCACTCAGTACGGCCAGTCCTCTCTTCTACTCTACACAGACCCCTCGGATGTCCAGTGGGCGTCTGAATGACCCAACCTTTAGCTTCCGTCGTAAGAATTGTGGTATTCTTTGTCAACATTCACCTTTTCAGTATAAGAGCCTTCCTCTTGCAATATTTTGATGATGGTAATTGGGGTGAAACGCTGTTAACGTCGTCTCTTTCGCCGTTCGTATGGAGAGAGTTAATGTGTGCGCATGTGTGGGGGTGTGCGGGTGTGGGGTTGTTTTAGTCAGCTACTGAGAGTTTATATCTGACTTGTTTTAGTGTATTGTATGGTACATATGTTCATGTTTATGTTGGTGTCTACAACGAGCCTGTGATTGCACACGTTTCATTTCCATGTGGATTCATAAGATGTTTTTTGAATTGAATTGAATTTGAATTGAATTGAACTTCTCTAATGTTTTTGGAGGGTAATGTCGAGACCAAGCACTACCAAAACACCACTGGTGTCACTGCTGCAGTACAGGGTCTCCTCTGGTAAGGTTCCTCACAGAGGCCTTACATTCACACCTCTCAACGCGCTGCTGGCGCCGGGAGAGCGACGAAAACAAGTCTCGAGGACCCCGCCCCCTGGGAGAGCGAGGAAGATGGAGAGCACGCGGTCAGCTGTGTTTAGGATGCGTGTGGATAAATAAAGAAGTGCCAACAACTGCAGGCAGACTGTCAAGTCAAATAACGAGCATTGGCACCATCGCTGCATAACAGAAGACAGAAACGAGTCGTTTACTGGGTTTTTTTCGTGACTCCAAAACTGAATATTTACGAATGAACCTCAACAGACAATCTATGCCATGTAAATGAATTCAATATGGAAAAAAAAAAGAGAGAAAAAAAGAAAAGAAAATGGTTTAATAAGCTTTTGAAATTCAAATTCATTCTCTGCACCTTTTCTCCAGTGCGAACAACTCATGTTTTGTTTCGCTTCCATAATGTCCCAAAGGGGTTTTGCGTTTCAAAGCGATAAAAGCGACTCCAGAGGGTACCATTTCCCAGACACCCTGGACATTCCACAGCGATTAGGCAGACAGTGGGGTGTGCTGCACACTTCCTTCTGGCATCACCCTGTCCCCTGGCCCCAGAGTGCACAGAACAGTACTATTAGCGCACGTGAACCAATGGCAACTAAAGGCTTCTCTCTGGAAAAAAAAAAATTCGGCAGAACTATCCGCTTTAAAAGTAAAATAAAAACACGTCCAGACAGTAAAAAGAGAAAAAAAATGATCAGGGAATTGGGGGTGGAAGAGCGGGAGTGGAAAGGGCGGGGGGTGAGGGGGGATGATATCGATGTGCTATCCACAGGGAGAGCAAGCCGATTTTCAAAACAGAAAGACAATATAATATAATATAATATAATATAATATAATATAATATAGATTGAATTAGATTTTGGCGCGCGCTTGATCGTTGTCTTGGTTTCCGGGTCTCTGCCTCCCTTTCCCATCACCTCATCATCATCATCTCTCTCACTCTCTCTCTCTTCTCTCTGTTTGACCGTTTCATTTTCCTCTATTTATTTTCTTGTATGACCCCCTTCAGTAAGGGGCTTTGGCCTTAATCTGAATAAAACATCGTTATCGTTATCGTTATCTCTCTCTTCTCTCTCTCTCTCTCTCTCTCTCTCTCTCTCATCTCTCTCTCTCCCTCTCTGTCTCTCTGTGTCTGTCTGTCTGTCACTCTCTCTCTCTCCCTCTCTTTCTCTCTTTCTCTGTCTGTCTCTCTCTCTCTCATCTCTCTCTCCCTGTCTCTCTCTCTCTCTCTCTCTCTCGCCCTCTGTCTGTCTGTCTCTCTCTCTCTCTATCTTTCTCTCTCTTTCTCTCCGTCTCTGTCTCTCTGTCTCTGTCTGTCTGTCTCTCTCCTTCTCTGTCTCTCTCTCTCTCCCTCTCTGTCTCTGTCTCTGTCGCTCTCTCTCTCTCTCTCTCTTTCTCTCTCTCTCTCTCGCCCTCTCTGTCTGTCTGTCTGTCTCTCACCCTCTCTGACTGTCTGTCTGTCTCTCTCTCTGTTGTCTCTCTCTCCCCCTCTCTCTCCCTCTCTCTCTCCCTCTCTCTCTCTCTCTCTGTTTCTATCTCTCTTTCTCTGTCTCTCTCTCCCCCCTCTCTCTCTGTCTCTCCTCTCTCTGTCTCTCTCTCGCTCTCTCTGTCTCTCTCTCTCTTTCTCTCCTTGCCTCATTTCCTCATGTTACCTTTTCTCCTTTCTCGCATCCTCTTTTTTAGTGCATTGGCCACTGTTGTAAAAAAAAAATTTTTTTTTAAAGAAAAAAAAGAAAAGAAAAAAAAGGCTTTGTTCTACAACTGCTTTTGTCGTTGCTGCTGCTACTACTACTACTACTACTACTAGTACTACTACTACTACTACTTCCACCGCTACGACGACGACGATAACGACAACGATGACGTGTAGCGAATATTCAAGTGAACACACACGTTGATATGCAACGAGTGTGTGTGTGTGTGTGTGTGTGTGTGTGTGTGTGTGTGTGTGTGTGTACTACTACTACTAATACTACTACTGCTGCTGCTGCTGCTGCTGCTTCTTGCTCCTCCTCCTCCTCCTCCTCCTCCTCCTTCTTCTTCTCCTTCTTTTTCTTCTTCTCCTCCTCCTCCTTTTCCTCAAGGTACCATATTTACTATCCTTTCAGCTGCGACTCCCTTTCGTTGATGTTGGTGATAGATAGTGTTGCTGCTTCTGCGAGTGTAGAGACTGTCGTTTCCTACCAAAACCACGTAGACACCAGACTACTGATTTTAAAGTAGATTGCCACACAAAACTAGCATTACTCTATCGGATTTCCCCGAACTTGCACTAAAGAGCAGCCATCGAACTTGGAAAGTAAAGATGATGGCCAGACGTGATAGTGAGATGGTGGGTACTGTGCAGAGCTTTTGTGGTGAAAAGTGTAGTGTTGTGTAGTGTTGGGCAGTGCAGTGTACTGTAGTATAGTGTAGTGTTGTGTATCGTATCGTATTGTATTGTATCGTAACGTATTATGTTGCATCGTATTCCATTGCATTACATAGTATAGTTTTGTATTGTATTGTATTATTGCATTGCACTGTATTACATTTTGTCACAACAGATTTCTCTGTGTGAAATTCGGGCTGCTGTCCCTAGAGAGAACGGTCGCTACAGTGCAGTGCCACACTTTCTTCTTTTTTTCCTCGGTGTATCGTCTCACCCGAATGACTAGCGTCTAGACAACCACTCGAGATCTTGTGGTGGGTAGGAACTATTGGAAAGTGTGATCTAAAGGAGCGAGAAAATCAGTAAGTGACATTTGATTCAGGGCTAGATTGTGCAATTTCTCTGGGGATTTTTGGGGGGGCCATTTTTCAAAGCGTTGGCGTTAGCGGTTGGAAAGTTAGGTCCATGAATAGAGTCGAGATAACAGGGACTGGAAATGACTTGGTCTTCTGTGTGTGTGTCTCAGTCTCCGTCGCTCAGTCTGTCTGTCTGTCTGGCTAGCTCTCTCTCTCTCTCTGTCTCTCTCTCTCTGTCTCCCTCTCTCTGTCTGTCTCTCATGCCCATGTTCCCCACTTAATGAAGGGTCATGGTCTAATAGTGAATACATGATTTGCACATGTTTGTCGATTATATCTTTATGTAGAATATTTTATCATTTTTGACTCACTTGTGTAAACAAAGTGAGTCTATGTTTTAACCCGGTGCTCGGTTGTCTGTGTGTGTGTGTGTCTGTGTCTGTGTGTCCGTGGTAAACTTTAACATTGACATTTTCTCTGCAAATACTTTGTCAGTTGACACCAAATTAGGCATAAAAATAGGAAAAATTCAGTTCTTTCCAGTCATCTTGTTTAAAATAATATTGCGCCTCTGGGATGGGCACAAAAAAATTAAAAAATGAAGCCTAATTATATGCAAACTGCATTTACTGTTATATTTATATTTTTTGTATTCTCTAAACTTGGCACTTTGATCTGATATTCTGACACAACAACAAGAGCAGTCATTATTATCATTTTTTGTTCAAACAGGAATTTCTTTTGCTAAGCATGGAAGTTTTAGTTATTTGCAAACGTTTTGGTGCAGATGGTAAAGAAGGGAAATTACTCTGTAATTAATGCTAGGGGACTTAATTTGCTTTAAACTGATCTTTCTCATCTTAAACATTACATTTTGAAATTATACTCAATACATAAAAATCTTGTGTGTTTTCCTCTCAGTGTGCAGGGCTTTCACAATGTTCATTCGCCCAAGTGGTCTTTTTCGGAAAATACTAAAATCAATACGACGAGTGGACTTTACAGATCTGTTGGCTGAGCCCTGAAGGTCTTGGGCAAAAATCAATTGCGTACACATATTTATACGCATTCAAAGCGCGTGCTCATATTCTTCGCGAACGCGAACAACGCCATTTTGTTTCAAGTTGTTGACCTGCCCGTTCAATCCTATATTCAATGGACAATACACGATAACATGTGATGGAAAGTTGGAGAAGGAGAAAGATTTGTGAACGCCTCATCACTTACTGGATTATGCCCCAAACTGCCATAAAAATATCCACAGAATCAGTCTGAATTCACAGTTAAAAATTGTAAACCATGCGAGTTAATACCCTTGAACTGATCACGATGAAACGAAAAAATTTCCAGTCTTGACTTTTCTCAAAATGAAGTCCTTTTCACTTCTTACGACGTTTAGAAGTACTTGTACTTAGCTCTACATGTTATTAGTTTAACAAAATACTAAATTTTCATATCAACTTTAAAACTATAAAACTAGAATGAACATAAAAGAGAATTGACGTGAGTCTTCTTCTTCTGCTGCTGCTGCTGCTGCTCACCTTCCTCCTCCTCTCCATCATCATTCAGCATATCTAACTCCAGCCACCACCGTTATTATTGCTCCTGCTACATAGACATGTTCCTGTCGCTGCTTCCTCTTCCTCTACCTCTTCCTCCTCCTCTCCCTCTTCCTTTTCCTCCTCCTCCCCCTATTCCTCCTCCTCCTCCTCTTCCTCCTCCTCCTCCTCCCCCTCTTCCTCTTCCTCCTCCTCTTTCTCCTCCTCCCCCTTTTCCTCTTCTTCCTCCTCTTCATCATCCTTCAACACATCCAATTCCAGGAACCACCTTTACTACAGTTCCTGCAGCATAACTGCCAGACCTGTTCATGTCGGTACTTCCTCCTTCTCTTCCTTCCCCTCTTCCTCCTCCTCCTCCCCTTCCTCCTCCTCTTCCTCCTCCTCCCCTTCTTCCTCCTCTTCCTCCTCTTCATCATCATTCAACACATCCAATTCCAGGAACCACCTTTACTACTGTTCCTGCAGCATAACTGCCAGACCTGTTCATGTCGCTGCTTCCTCTTCCTCCTCCTCCCCATCCTCCTCCTCCTCCTCCCCCTCCTCCTCCTCCTCCTCCCCTTCTTCCTCCTCTTCCTCTTCATCCTCCTTCATCTTGTCCAACTCAGGGAACCACCTTTACTATTGTTGCAGCTACATAACTGCCAGGGGATGTTCATGTCGGTGCCGGTGATACTGCTCCTGCTGCTGCCGCTCCTGTTGCTACCGCCGCAGGTAAAATGACTGCAATTTCCACCCACAATGAACGTCAGCCATCGATCTTGTGCAGATTGCCACACCAAACAGTATTTATCCTTTCGGTCTTCTCCGCTCTAAACTCCGTGCGACTGGAAATGGAAAATGATGGTCAGACGTAATGACTGGATGCGAGTTAGGAAGGAATTAAAGTGAACGAAGGGTGAGCGGAGTGATAGGGGTTTGGGCGGGGGGAGGGTGTGGGGGGAGGGGGGCTAATCGATGGGTGAGCACTGATTCGGGGTCAGATTGCTTTTGTTTCACTGGGGACTCGGCCCACATCCACGGGAATGACGGTCAATGATGGAGAGTTTCATTCTTTTGCCAACAGCGAGGACAGATAACAGTGATTGGAGAAGACTCCTCTCTCTGTCTCTGTCTCTGTCTCTGTCTCTGTCTCTGTCTCTGTCTCTGTCTCTGTCTCTGTCTCTCTCTCTCTCTCTCTCTCTCTCTCTCTCTCTCTCTCTCTCAAGGACAGATTGGAAGAATGGGCTATGCCTAAAATCTTAATCCTTGAATAAAAAACGTTTTGAGTTCTGAGTTCTTTCTTCCCCCACCCCACCCCCCATCTCTCTCTCTCCCTCTCTCTCACTCTCTCTCTCATTCTCGCTCTATCTCTTAGCCCCTCTCTCTTCTCTTTCTGTCTCTATGTCTCTCTGTCTCTCTGTCTGCTTCTCTGTCTGTCTGTCCCCCCTCTCTGTCTGTCTGTCTGTCATCGCCACTCTCTGTTTCTCTGTTGTAGTTTTTTTCTCTCCCTTCCCCTCTCTGTTTTTCCTCCTAGTCTTCCCCTTCCTTCTATTTTTTATTTTATTTTACAGACAGATCTCATTCCCCCTTTCTTTCTTTCTTTTTCTGTTTGGTTCTACAGTTATTACTGGATAAAGACCTATTTTAGCATCCCTTTTTTTTTCAGGAACCTATTTCACCCTGCAATTTTTGTGCATGTATGAAACGCTATTACCATTAGTAGATATTGTAACCCATTTTCTGTGGATTTCGACGCTTATTTTGTACGTTTTGTTGTTGTTGTTTCACCAGTTTTGATTCGGGTTCAGTCACTAAATTAACGTGCCACCATCTTGCTTTTTTTCCGTTTTTGGTCCTACAAACCATGAAAATGTAACCGATAGATGCAATAGATTAAGACGCTAAAACTGTTTTTGCATTGTATTGTGATGTACTGTATTGTGTTGTATTGAGTTATATTGCATTGCATTGCTTTGTATTTCACTGTATTGTATTGTATCACATTGCATGTATTGTGTTCTATTGTATTGTATTGTATCACATTGCATTGTATTGTATTGCGTTCTTTTGTATTGTATTGTATTGTATAACATTGTATTGTATTGTATTGTATTGCATTGTATTGTATTGCGTTCTATTGTATTGTATCATATCACATTGCATTGTATTGTATTGCGTTCTATTGTATTGTATTATATCACATTGCATTGTATTGAGTTGTATTGTATTATATTGTATTGCGTTGTATTGTATTGTATCACATTGCATTGTATTGTATTGTGTTGCATTGTATTATTCTTTGTCATAACAGATTTCTCTGTTTTTTTTTAAAAAAAAGGGCTGCTCCCCCCAAGGAAAGCGTGTCGCCACAGTTCAGCGCCACATTTTGTTTATATCCTTTTTTCTGCCCACAACTGTATTTGTGTCCTATCAAAGTGGACTTTTTTGCTTGAGAATTTTTTTTTTTTTTTTTACCAGGGACAACCCTGTCTTTTCCTTGGCTTCTATGCGTTTACAAAGTGCATGCTACTACAGTCGGGACCTCTGTGTATGGCTTTGTTCAAATCACCGTCTAGAACACCACCAGTGGAGGGTTGCGAAAATACTAGGGAGAATGGGGTTCGATCCTTTGTCTCTCAGATTACCTCAGTTTCTTAGGCTGACGCGTTTCCTCCAGACCAGCACTCCGTGTGCTGAATGCATGCTACACTCGGGACCTCGGTTTATCGTCTCGTTCAAATTATTTGTATTTGTATTTCTTTTTATCACAACAGATTTCTCTATGTGAAATTCGGGCTGCTGTCCCCGGGGAGAGTGCGTCACTATACTACAGCGCCACCCTTTTTTTCTTTTTCTTTTTCCCTGCCTGCAGTTTTATTTGTTTTTCCTATCGAAGTGGACTTTTTTTTTACAGAATTTTTACCAGAAACAACCCTTTTGTTGCCGTGGGTTCTTTTACGTGCGCTAAGTGCATGCTGCACACGGGACCTCGGTTTATCATCTCATCCGAATGACTAGCGTCCAGACCACCACTTAAGGTCTAGTGGAGGGGGAGAAAATATCGGCGGCTGAGCCGTGATTCGAACCAGCGCGCTCAGATTCTCTCGCTTCCTAGGCGGACGCGTTACCTCTAGGCCATCACTCCACATTCGCGTCCAGTCTACCACTCAAGGTCTAGTGGATGAGGAAAACATACTTCAAGGTCTAGTGGAAGAGGAAAACATGCTTCAAGGTCTAGTGGAAGAGGAAAACATGCTTCAAGGTCTAGTGGAAGAGCAAAAACATACTTCAAGGTCAAGTGAAAGAGGAAAACATACTTCAAGGTCTAGTGGAAGAGGAAAACATACTTCAAGGTCTAGAGGTCTAGTGGAAGAGGAAAACATGCTTCAAGGTCTAGTGGAAGAGGAAGACATGCTTCAAGGCCTAGTTAGTGGAAGAGGAAAACATACTTCAAGGTCTAGTTAGTGGAAGAGGAAACATACTTCAAGGTCTAGTTAGTGGAAGAGGAACACATACTTCAAGGTTTAGTGGAAGAGGAAAACATACTTCAAGGTCTAGTGGAAGAGGAATACATACTTCAAAGTCTAGTTAGTGGAAGAGGAAAACATACTTCAAGGTCTAGTGGAAGAGGAATACATACTTCAAAGTCTAGTTAGTGGAAGAGGAAAACATACTTCAAGGTCTAGTGGAAGAGGAAAACTGCTTGCGAGTGTGGGAATCGATCCCTGTGCGCTCAGATTCTCTCGTGTCCATGGTGGGACGGGTTACCACGAGGCCGTCACTCCACTTTATTCAAACGCACTTTCTCCGTTCCCAGACACAGCGAATGAGCCGTAAACACCTCTCAGCACGCTTCGCTGGTGGCCAGAGGCGGACAAGGGAATCAGCCTTGGTGGATGGAGTAACAGGAGAGGTTAATGGAGCGACACGTATCAATAATTGATCACTGATTTTGGGGTCAGATTGTCTCCTGGAATTGGGGCTGGCAAGGATCTGGAAGCGTGGTGTGCATATCATTGCGGGAACGTTTTGGTTCTGGGTTTTTTGGCACTTGGGAAGGTGGGGGTGGGGGACAGGAAGTGTTAGGTGATGGGGATGTGTGTATGAGGGCCGGGGGAAGAGGGCGAGGAGTGAATGTTTCGTCACAGATGATAGTGACAGTATGCACACTGGAACGACATATTATTCCTTCCATTTTTTCTCTTTTTTCGGGCGAAGGGAGGGCTGGAGGGGGGAGGCCGAGGGGGGCGGAGGGGGTGTCATTGGCTGTATTCAGAACTAACGTCGGCATTTTTGGAGTATTCATGACGATTTCTTGAACCGTCACTGTTCGTTTGGTTGTTGAAGGTTCGGCTTCAACCAGTTAACTGACAGTTAACCAGGGCCCAACGCTCAGCTTTTTTCACAGATTGACGTAACCTTACAGTTAGACCAAGAGCAGAGTGAGCGTTGTTTGATCAGATTTCTCCATTACAATGAGAAATCATTTACAGCTTAGTCCTTTGTGAAGGACTATGATTCTCATACCAGGATGTAATATTGACCTGACTCTTAGTGCTGCAGCCTTGGGGACTAGTTGGCCTTTGGGAACCATCCCAACGCCGACTGTCCTAAAACCCTCTTGGTCTCCTGAAACTGCATGTCTGGTGCATTTCTGTTATGCATGTGTGGGTGTATGTGTGAATGTGTGTCTTCATATTTTACATTTATTTGCTTATTTATCACCATTGTTGTCTTATTTATTTATTTATTTATGTTTTATTATTATCATTTTATTAGTATTACTAATATTATTACTACTACCTTTTTCTATATTATAATTATTATTTATTTATTTATTATTTATTTATTTATGCAAGCTTATCTATTATTTATTCCCCCGTTGGTTTTTTTTTTTTTTTTTTTTTTTTTTTTTGTGTGTGTGTGTGTGTGTGTTCTCAAGGCCTGACTAAGCGCGTTGGGTTACGCTGCTGGTCAGGCATCTGCTTGGCAGATGTGGTGTAGCGTATATGGTTTTGTCCGAACGCAGTGACGCCTCCTTGAGCTACTGAAACTGAAACTGAAACTCTTGGTCTCCTTGAGAGAGAGTGGGGATGCAAGTGGGGATGCAGCTTGGGCAAGACAATCTCCACTGCGATAAAATTCTAGCCCAGATAGTTTGGACAGCGGTTGCCTCCTTTGCTGTTCTGATGGCCATAGTCGGACACAACTGACTGTCATACACGTCATACACAGCCAAGCATGAAGATTCAGCGTGCAGCCTGGAGAGCGTTCATGCATGACCATTAAAAAAAACAACTAAAAGAAAAACCGCCTGTGAATTGGAGTTGAAAGCATTTGATTGATGATGGTTTAATTGTTAATGTGTGTGTGTGTGTGTGTGTCTGTGTCTGTGTGTGTGTCTGTGTCTGTCTGTCTGTATTTGTGTGTCTCTGTGTGTGCTTGTTTGTTCGAGTGTGTGTTTTTGTGTGTAAGTACGTGGGTGAGTGAGTGAGTGTGTGTGTGTGTGTGTGTGTGTGTGTGTGTGTGTGTGTGTGTGTGTGTGTGTGTTTATGCATGTGCGTGCGTGTGTGTGTATATGTATGTGCGTGTGTCGTGTGTGTATGTGTATGCGTGCGTGCGTGTGTGTGTGTGCGTAGAGTGTGTGTGAGTGTGTGTGTATGTGTGTGGATGGGCAGGTGTGCGGATAATAGGCTGCTGTATACGTGTGTAAACGTAAGGGGTAAATGGGTAAATGTACGTATGCATGTGTGTGCACGCCAGTTCTTTTTATACTGCACTGGCGAGAGCAAACCCGATTCCTATGAAATGTTTAATTGCGATCAATTTGTCATCACGAAATGAAATATCAGACACATTTGAATTTCTGGGATGCTTTCAGAATTAATCAAATTTGCCCAGAAAGCATTCTGGGATCGAATCAAATTTGCTGCTGTCACTCTTTGTCTGTTGCTCCGTCCCTCTCTCTCTCTCTCTCTCTCTCCTCTCCTTCTCTCACCTTCTCTCTCTCTCTCTCTCTCTCTCTCTCCTCTCCTTCTCTCACCTTCTCTCACTCTCTCCCTCTCTCTCTCTCTCTCCCTCCATCTCTCTCTCTCTCACACACACAAACACAAATGATGATGAATATCAATTCTACCGCTCTTTTCGCTGTCTCTCTCTCCCTCCCTCCCTCTCTCAAACGACCTGAAATGTCCACTATGTAACGCTGGTATTGAAGACGAGATACACACTTTATTTTACTGTAAATCTCTTAACGATCTACGACATAAATATATTCCATGTTGGTACACGAAATATCCCTCTGACAAAAGTTTAGAATTTATAATGCATGACACAAAAATCCTTCATGATCTAGGTCGCTTTATTTATCACTCTAATAAACGTCGTGCTGCTTTATTATGATAATGGGCACAACCTGAGTTCTGTTATGTTATACATTTAAAACAACGAACGTACATGTTTAAGCGGACTTGCTCACGATGGAAGGCATTTACCTTTTTGAATTTTCGATTCATGTGTTTGCATGCCCGGTTTTACAAAATCGAGTCTGCGCGCGCGCATGTGTGTGTGTGTGGGGGGGGGGGAGATGTGGGAAGGGGTATGGAGGTGTGGGATGGGGTGTGTGTGTGTGCTCAACATTGTAATGGGTCAGAAGGCCTTCTACAATAAAACATTTCTGAGTTCTGAGTTATGAGTTCCCTCTCTCTCTCTCTCTCTCTCTCTCTCACTATCTCTCTCTGTCGCCCTCCCTATCTCTCTCTCTCCCTCTCTCTTCCTCTCTCTCTCTCTCTCCCCCTCTCTCTCTCACCCCCTCTCTCTCTCACATTCCGTCTCTCTCTCTCTCTCTCTCTCTCTCTCTCTCTCTCTCTGTCCCTCTCTCACCCTCTCTCTCCCTCCCTATCTCTCTCTCCCTCCCTATCTCTCTCGTTCCCTCACACTCTCTCTCTCTCTCTCTCTCTCTCTCTCTCTCTCTCTCTCTCTCTCTCTCTCTCTCTCTCTCAAATGAGCACGGATATCGTGGTGGGTTTTGTGGAGCACTGGCTCATGGTTCACAAACAGAAATGACCTCAGACTCCTCTGGTCTATACAGAATTAACGTAAATGATAATATACCCAAACCTCGGTGCATTATATTGTATTGTATCGTATTGTATTGTATTGTTCTTTGTCACAACAGATTTCACTGTGTGAAATTCGGGCTGCTCTCCCGTCGCTACAGCACAGCGCGATGTGGAAGTGGCTCTCTCTCTTTCGGAGAAATCAAAATTAATGTCCCCCAGGTTCCGTCTTTATAAGGTCTTCTTCTTCTTCTTCTTCTTCTTCGTTCGTGGGCTGCAACTCCCACGTTCACTCGCGTGTATACGAGTGGGCTTTTACGTGTATGACCGTTTTTAAAAGGGCTGAATGCCCGTTCACTCTCCGACCCACCCTACCCACCCCCTTCCCGCCCCTGCCCCCTTCTCACCCCCCCTCATACGGCCACCGACCGTCTCTGTTGTCCGTTTCCATGGAAACATATATCGTTAGAAGAGAGGACGTCCTGGCTTTTTGCGTGTGCGTAGGCGGTCGTTTCAGTCGGTGATTATGACTTTAATTGCTGTTCTCAGTTGTCATTCTCAACAGAGTTAATCGATATTCGTGAACAGTTCAACGCTGTTGTTCGTTTCCGTGCATTCTGTGTGTGTGTGTGTGTGTGTGTGTGTGTGTGTGTGTGTGTGTGTGTTCGGTGTGTTGATTGTCATACTTATTGCTCGTGGCCCAGTGCTTGTGGCTAGTATTATTGTGTCCATTGTGGTTATTGTCATACTTATTTCTTAAAATCTAGCCACCCGCTTTTGGTTACATCGGGGCTGAAAGTACTTTATATTCAGAATGAATGAATGAATAAGTCAATCAATTAATCAACAGATTTTATTTCTAGGTGTTATAGAATAAGCAAATAATGCCTTGAGAGGGAAAAGAGAAAAAGAAAATAATAACGAAATAAGACAATATTTATGAAACAAAATCATAAAAAGACAAGGAAAAAATATTAATACCAAAGCATCAAATTCAATGCAAATCAGGGAATGGACTACCTCAACAATTGAATACATACACGTACACATAATTTTTACGGTAGTGCATCCATATTGAGAGAAAGAGAAAGGGAGAGTGAGAGGAGACAAAGCTGAGAAGGTGTGTGAGTGTGTGCTTGTGTGTGTGTGTGTTAGATAGATAGATAGAGAGAGAGAGAGAGAGAGAGAGAGAGAGAGAGAGAGAGAGAACTGAATTGAATTGAGTAAATGTTATTTTCGGAGGGCAATAGAGTAAGCAACACAATGTTGTTGTTTTTTGTTTGTTTGTTTTTTGTTTGTTTGTTTGTGTGGTTTGTTTGTTGTTTTTTGTTATTGTTTTTTTGTTGTTGTTGTTTTTGTTTTGTATTCATTCAGCCCTCGAAGGGGAAACAATTAAATGATACAAAAAGGGGGAATCACAATATCAATTCAGCATGCACATTATAATGGTGGTTACATGAACGGTAATTTGGCATTAACAACACTACATGGCATAGCTAGATCAGAATGAGAGGAGAGAGAAATAAAGGGAAAGAGACAGAGAGGAGGGTGGGGGGGGGGCAGAAAGAGAGAGATCATGGTATGCAATACTATCATTTGATTTTGCATAATCTCTAAGCAGAATTAGCAATGTCTTTTTTTTTCATCTGATAGTCACGGTACCCTGTTTTTCAAGACAGACTTACAAGAGCATTAAAACTAGATAAAATGTTCCAGACATAAGAGAGAGAGAGAGGGAGGGAGAGAAAGGGAGAGAGGGAGAGAGAGAGAGACGGATACAATTACGGATACGCATAAGGACACGGACAATTTATTCAATAAAGGCCATGGCCCCTCATGAAGGGGGCACACAGTGAACCAATATTCAGAATCAAAATCTTACAAATTACAAGAGTAAATGATAAAATGCAAATGATAATCTACAAATTGGATAATACACAACTAATGATAATTAACCACATAATACACTGCGAAACTTAAAAGCCTTATATAAGTAAATAGCAAACTGTTTTATGAAATTTTCGTTAGTAGATGACATAAGCATGGCAAGTCGAAATAAAGTAGGGTGTCTATAATATCTTGTGTGTGTGAGAGAGAGAGAGAGACAGAGACAGACAGACAGAGAGAGAGAGAGACGTGGCAAAGAGAAAGAAACTATATCTGCTTTCGTCTACGCATGGGATCGTGTCACTCATAGGTGCTGCGACCATGAAGACAGCTCCGCGTTAATGGGAAAGTAATAACCCAGATTCCTAGGCCTCGCCGCTTGCTTCCATGCAACAATGAGTTTGACACGAAATCGGCAAAGAAATCTGCGTTTACGCTTACGCATTTCCATCTTGCTGTTTTTTTGTTTGTTTGTTTGTTTTTGTTATGTTTTGTGCTGTCTTTTTGTTTGTTTGTTTGTTTGTTTGTTTTTGTTATGTTTTGTGCTGTCTTTTTGTTTGTTTGTTTGTTGTTGTTTTTGTTGTTGTTGTTGTTGTTGTTGTGTGTGTGTTTTTTCGCAGTACAATGAATGTCACTATTACTGTCAACGGTCCCGTGTGCGTGTGTGTGTGTGCGTGTGTCTGTCTGTCTGTGTGCGTGTGTGTGTGTGTGTGCGTGTGTGTGTCTGTGTGTGTGCGTGCGTGCGTGCGTGCGTGCGTGCGTGTGTGTGTGTGTGTGTGTGTGTGTGTGTTTTCGTAGTACATGTTTATTGAATGTCACTGTCACTGTCAACGGTCCCGTGTGTGTGTGTGTGTGTGTGTGTGTGTGTGTGTGTGTGTGTGTGTGTGTGTGTGTGTGTTTTCATAGTACATGTTTATTGAATGTCACTGTCACTGTCGATGGTCCTGTCGCATCACCAACATTTTCCACTGTTTATTGACTAAGCAAAAGGAAATGGGTATGACGGGTATATTTTGCGAATCCAACGGTCACCATATCGTGTTGAATACAGCTTTTAGCGCTGCATTTGTTAACTATATAGTTAATGGGACAGACGACTTGGGTGTGCTGGAGAAAACGGGACGGACGAACAGAGGTGATGAGTTTCAGGGCGAAGGGGAAATACACGAGGCCTTGATGACGCTGCAAATGTTGATATCCATCATTCATGACAGCAGATATATGACGCGGTTATTTATTGACTGGTTCTGGTCCTCTTTCAACCTCAGTTTTAAAAGGGTGTAGCGATACAGAGAGAGAAGGGACGAGAGCGACACAGAGAGAGAGAGAGTGAGAGAGAGGTGAAGGAAAGAAAGCACGATGTATGACCAATGTTTTGTTCTGCTACATCTGGCGATGAAATATGAAATATAAACCACATTTGGAGCTTATGATTGATATGAATATTCCATTGTTGTATTGTTGATGTTGTTTGTTTGGAGATTTGTTTCTAAATCTATGATTAATATTGCAATCATTGTTTTATCTGTTCACATTCCCCTTCATGGGTGGGCCTTGGCCTTAAATGGAGTAACCCTCTCTATCTCTGTGTGTGTGTGTGTGTGTGTGTGTGCGTGCGTGCGTGCGTGT
Source organism: Babylonia areolata (assembly GCF_041734735.1). NCBI lineage: Eukaryota > Metazoa > Mollusca > Gastropoda > Neogastropoda > Buccinidae > Babylonia > Babylonia areolata. The sequence goes on along the minus strand of NC_134882.1, from coordinate 44,639,075 downwards.
GTGTGTGTGTGTGTGTGTGTGTGTGTGTGTGTGTACGTCTGTGTACGTCTGTGTCTGTGTGTGAAAAGCGTCGCTCCAATTCCCAGAAAGCACCGCGCGAGACCGTGTCTCCTTGGCGTGGTTGAAGCTGGGATACATTTTTTAGAGGAAGCTTGTAGATGAATCATAGATGAATCATGCCGCATCGTCAACCACGTACGATCAATTAACCTCGCATAACACGGACGCATACGAAATAAAGACATATTTACGTGCGTGTGATTTTGTTTGTGTGTTTGTATTTTCAGGCAACGGTTTTGCAGATGACAAGCTTTGATAAACCAGCATCCTGAAGATAGCATGGAAACAGTTTCGCGATTGGAGTTCAGGACAAGAAAGATTATCACGTTTATGTTACCTGCGCACTGTCTGACCCTCCGAAGAAAGTCGATCAAGTCCATAAGAGGCGTTTTTCTTCGAGTGAGAGTGGGGTTAGAAAGAAAACAAAAAAGCTCTCCAAAACTACAGCTTGAAATGAAGTGCAGCGGTATTCATCTCTTACCTATGGAAACGGTGATGAGGATGTGTGTATGTCTTTGAGATCACAAGGGAATACGAATACGGGTATTTTATTATGATCAGGCCTAATTTAGACCATTCACAAGGACCTTTGCTGGGTTGGGGGTTACATAAGGAAATCATGAGCGCTGTACAACTGATCGTGTTGTATACAAAGACAAGAATCAAGAACATTTGATCCTTCGATCCCTGGTGGGCCATGGAGGATAGTTTTACATCAGCAGCAACTGCATCGCTTTGGTTATAGAAAATGTTACAAACTGTCTGAGTCAGTTCATTTGAAATACATACATGATGTTGTGTTTCTCATCACAACGTTTTCGCATACGACTGGAAACAGTATCACACTGCAAAACTAGTTGTTATATTCAGATCAGGATTTCCTTTAACACACACACACACACACACACACACGCACACACACACACACACGCACGCACGCACGCACACACACAAACACACACGCACACACACTGCTGTCAACCGCAGGATTGGTATGTGGCTTGGCCCGCGAGACTACTGTTCAGCATGTACTCACTCACACACACACACAAGTGGGGAGGGATTGTTAGGTTTTTTCTTCTTCTTTTTTTTTTTTTTTTTTTTTTTTAGTTTCCCGGCTGGACGTGACTGGGTTGTAACAAAACGCTTGGTATTTTCTTTCTGGCCATCATCAACTCGCGTGGGGCGAGGTCACCATATTCCCTGCGGTACCAGCGCGGCTGTTTCTGCACTGATGTAAAGCTTCGATCGCGCTTCAGGTTTGCCTTTGCACATCCATGGAATGGCAACACTGTACGAAAGAATCATCAGTCGTTTCTAGAGACTAATGATTGTGCAGCAGGTCATTTTGTGTTGCGTCATGTTGTTGTTGTTATTGTTGTTGTTGTTGTTTTCCTGGACACATGATGAAATAGATACACAGTTTACATGCACCAGATGAGATGAGATAAAGTGACAAGAAATTGGGTTGATTAAATCTCTCTTTCTGTCTGGCTGGCTGGCTGGCTGGTTCTCTCTCTGTCTCTCTCTCTCTCTCTCTCTCTCTCTCTCTCTCTCTCTCTCTCTCTCTCTCTCTCTCTCTCTGCCTGCCTGTATGTATGTATGCCTCTCTGTCTCTGTCTCTGTCTCTCTCTCTCTCTCTCTCTCTCTCTCTCTCTCTCTGCCTGTATGTATGTCTCTGTCTGTCTCTCTGTCTGTCTGTCTGTCTGTCTCTCTCTCTCTCTCTGTCTCTGTCTCTCTGTCTCTCTTGGATCCCGGGCTTTGTTTATCCAAACCCATCCTGATGGAAATCAAGGAATTCTTACACGCCTTCAGGTCAGTGGCATGAAAAAGGATGATAACTCTGCAATCCGTGCGTGTTGCTCACCTTAACTCACTCAGTACGGCCAGTCCTCTCTTCTCCTCTGCACAGACCCCTCGGGTGTCCAGTGGGTGTCTGAATGACCCAACTTTAGCTTCCGTCGTCAGAATTGTGGTATTCTTTGCCAACATTCACGTCTTCAGTATAAGAGCCTTCCGCTTGCAATATTTTGATGATGGTGATTGGGGTGAAACGCTGTTAACGTCGTCTCTTTCGCCGCTCGTATGGAGAGAGTTAAAAAAGACGAGCCATCAAGCACCAAACATCGGGCATGGTAACGTCATCTTTGGACAAACATCTTGGGAGGTTTCCGAGAACCAAAGTTTGTTTGTTTTTTTTCTGAGTATGATCCAATGATATCAAAAGACTCCACTGTCCTATTGAAATTTGAGTTCGGGTCATGTTCTTTTTCTGTGGGGTGTGGGGGGCGCGCGCGCGTGTGTGTGTGTGTGTGTGTGTGTGTGTGTGTGTGTGTGTGTGTGTGTGTGTGTGTGTGTGTGTTCTGGTGGGCAGAAGAAGGCAAACATCAGTATCTGAAGTGTTAGCTGATGAAACTGGTATGGCGTCGTTGATTTTTCGGCCAATGCCCTGGAACATGTTGCTGTTGTTGGTCGTTCCTAGAAGACAGGGGGAGATAAAGGCCAACAGTGGGGATAAGCGTCCTTAATAACTGGTGCATGTGTCTGTGTGGGGAGGGTAAGGTGGGGGTATGTATGTACTGATATGTTATAAAGAAAACTCATGCATATTGACTGAAATTTCGTCAAATATCAATGCGACCAGCAATCGAGACTGCAAGAGTAGAAACCTTCCAACTTTGGAAGTAAAAAAAAAAAAAAAGCACACATTTTAAAGTATGGTTTGACTTCGTTCTCATGAGTGTAAACATGTCCTTCTTTGCAGAAAAATGGCGTTTGTTTGTCAGAGCTACGCAGGAAAGGTAAAGGGTCTCTCGATTGATATCATCTTGAAAATATGTGTGCCTCCCAAAGCGTATTAGTTTGCTACCGTTTGTGACAAACTTTGGAATTTTGGACACGAGTTCATGTTAGTGTATGTGTTTGTTTTTCAGAAAATGTTTGACATAATGGTATTTTATTGTATTGTGTTGCATTGTATTTGTATTTCTTTTTTTCTTTTTTTAACACAACAGATTTCTCTGTGTGAAATTCGGGCTGCACTCCCCAGGGAGAGCGCGTCGCTACATTACAGCGCCACCCATTTTTGGGGGTAGTTTTTTCATGCGTGCAGTTTTATTTGTTCTTCCTATCGATTGTATTGTATTGTATTGCATTGCATTGCATTGTATTGTATTGTATTGCACTGTGTCACAGCATGTCATTCTGTACTGGCGCCACCCTTATTTCTGTCTGCATGTATATCTGTTTTCTTATCGTAGCAAATGTTTTTACATAATTTAACCAGGGACACCCCATTTAGTTCCGTGGTTCTTTTACGTGTGCAAAGTGCATGCTTCACACGGGAGCTCCGGTTTTTTTTTGTTTTTTTTTTTTGTTGTTTTTTTTGTTTTGTTTTGTTTTGTTTTTTTGGGTTTTTGTTTTTTTGTTTTTTTGTTTTGGGGTGGGTTTTTTTGTTTGGTTGGTTGGTTGGGTTTTTTTTTGTGTGTGTGTGTGTGTGTGTCTTACCCGACTTATGTTTGCCCCATGATAATTTCTCTTCTTGAGTTGTGCGGAAGGGGTGGTGGGGGTGGCGTGTTGGAAAGGAAAGAAAGGGGGTTCGAGTCCAAAATGGAACGATAACTTTAGTTCTACTTTTTGGGTCTCCAGGTCACTTATCGTTCTACGGTCAAGAAATTTTCTTTTCTGCCCCGCCGACGTTCCTAAAGAAGCTGCGAATAATTGACAGTAAAGCTGTGAAACTGGCTTTAGGGGTACCTGTGCATACTAAGACCTCAGAAGCCTATAAGCTTGCGGGTATTCTACCACTAGATGAAATCAGAAAATTAAGTTCTGCTAAATATATTGTGAGATGTACAGCAGTGGATGATTTTGAGGAATTAAATATTAGGTCTGATATTGATTTTCCAAACAATGCACAAAATAATTCAAATCTACAAACCATTCGCACATATGTGTCAGATATTTTAAATTCTTCAGACATTGATTTGCATGATATGGCACCTCGTGTTCTGGTGCCACCTGTCCCTCCCTGGGAGTTAACAAAAGCAAACGTCAACATATGTGCTTCTGACACAACAAAAGGAGAATCTCCACATATAATAGCAGCATCTGTCAGAATTGAATTAGAAGAAAATTTTGATTATCATTTAAAAGTTTACACTGATGGCTCGGTCCTGGATGATAGCAGTGCAGGATCTGCTTTTGTCATTCCTGACCTAAAAACAGAAAAATCATATTATTTAGGTAAGGGACATTCAATTTTTACAGCTGAATTGGTGGCCATCCTTATGGCTTTAAATCATCTTGTTGATATACCAATCATAATAAGTAATATCCTATTTTGTGTTGATTCTCAATCTGTCTTAAAAGGTTTGCTCCTTTTTGAGAATAATCAAAGAGAAGATTTATTTTTTGAAATTAGGTATTTATTGCACTCCCTATTTGTGAAGGGTACAAATGTTGATTTTTGTTGGATACCATCCCACACTGGATTCCGTTATAACGACCAAGCAGATAGGGCAGCAAAAAGGGGAGCAAAAAATCATATAGATAGTATAAAAGTATATTGCCCATTGTCATACAAGGAAATAAGCAATATACTAGAAAGAGACTTTTATAGGTGCTTGAATTCAAGTCTAAAACCTCGTCAGTTGACTCTCTCAGACTTTGGTCCGATTCGCAGACCAATTCTGAGCTTAGCTCTCAGACTATTATCAAATTCATTACGGACCAAGTATTGTTCTAATGTCAAGTGTATATGCTTTAATAACCTGACAATTGAGCATATAATTTTTCACTGTAGCTTGATGAAGCCTTTTGTACACGAAAGTGTGTCTTCACAAGTGACTGAGAACGTTGATGTTTTTGACTTTTTGCATTCATTATCAGTTGTTTCGCTTGTCAGTTTAACGACTTCTCTTTTACGAAGTCCTTTAAGTAATTTCCTGTAACTGTATTTAGAGGGTTTTTTTGGTTTGTTTGTTTGTTTGTTTGTTTGTTTTGTTTTTCTTTCAAATTTCACCCACATTTTTACCCTCATTTGCCCAGTTTCCCCAAACCCTCCTTTCATCCACATCTCCCACCCCTTCTAACCGATAATACTCAGATGTATTCATAAATACTTTTACAAAATGTCTTCAATCACCGATATGTGTGACGGGACATTAAACAAAAAAAATTCCTTCCTTCGTTCTCTTTACTTATCCATCTCTCTCTCTCTCTCTCTCTCTCTCTCTCTCTCTCTCTCTCTCTCTCTCTCTCCCCGACACAAACATACACACACACACACTCTCTCTCTCTCTCATTGTGTGTGTGTGTGTGTGTGTGTGTGTGTGTGTGTGTGTGTGTGTGTGTGTGTGTGTGTTTCTGCATATCTCTCTTTTCCTCTCTCTCTCTTTTGTTCCTCCGTCTCTTTCTCCCTCCCTCTCTCCCTCTCTCTCTTTCCCTCTCCCTCTCCACCCCCTCTCCGCTCTCTCTCCACCCTCTCTCCCCTCTCTCCCTCTCCCTCACTGTCTTTCTGCCCGTGTCATGGCATTGCGTGACACAGTGTATAACGTTCCAGTGTACGGCATGGGCATGCAGAGAATTGCATCAGGCCGCTACGGGTTGCTGCAGGTTACCATGATGGACGGTTTAGCGAGGACCCATTTATATTATGTGGATCGGATTTCGGTAGGGGGCTGGGGTTAGGTTTGATTAGGGTAAATTGGATCAGGTTTAGTTTGGTTTGTGTGTCGGCCAAAGTCATGCACGTTTGATGTTTTGATTTCTTTTATTTTATTATTTTCTAAATCAGTTGCAGTACGTGTGTGTGTGTGTGTGTGTGTGTGTGTGTGTGTGTGTGTGTGTGCGTGTGCGTGTGGTCTGCTATGCTGTCATTTAATTATTTCTTGTTTCTGTTTGTGTGGGTTTGTGTGTGGAGTGTGTGGGCGACTCTGTGAACTCGCAACCTAAATGTGGAAATCATTCTACGCGCTAATATATATAAATCAAGGCAGTGTGTCGGTTTTGGTCAGGTGTGTTACAGTTTGGTTATGTTGAAATACGTTGAGGTAGGTTATGTCGGGTTGTGTTAGATTTAGTCTAGTCTGGTAAGATTAGGTGAGCTGGGTTGGGATGGGACAGGTTGGGTACGATTGAGTTAGGTTAGGTCTGGTATGGGTTAATCAAATTTGGGTTGGGTCGGGATGTGACGGCGTTTTGTGTGTGTGTGTGTGTGTTATTTACTGTTTATTGTACGCTTTTAACGAAGAGCAATCAGTTGATGCGTGTATTCACACATACTGTGACGTACACAGGCTTACAGAAACACCCACGTTTTTCTTCTTTTTTTTTTCTTTTCTTGCTCTCTTCTTTTATTTATTTCGTCAGTTCGATAGTCGTGTCTATCATCCATAGACAGGTCAGCTGGCCCGTGCCATGAGGATTAAAAAAATTAAAATAAAAAAAAGCTTAGACAAGCCTCAAGGATTGATGCTGGTATTTGTTCTTTGTTCCATTTGCTTATTCATAGACTCTGTCCTTGTTTGTTAAATATTCCTTTGCGTTTGTGTTTTTCACTTTGTTGATTGCCTTACTCTAGCGTTGTGTTTCGTTTTCTTCTTTTTGTTTCCGTCTATTATTTCACATTTCTGCTTTTCTTTCTTTCTAACATTTTCCCTCACATTTCTTATTTTGTCGTCGTTGTTGTTTTTTCTGTCTCTAAGCGGATTTGTCTGTGAGCTTGCGTGCGTCGGTGCATGTGTGAATTCTCGCATAGTTTTTTTTTGTTGTTGTTGTTGTTTGTTTGTTTGTTTGTTTGTTGTTGTTGTTTTTCATTTTGCTCCGATGTAATGAGCGGGATGATGTATGGAATGAACAGTGTGTGTGTGTGTGTGTGTGTGTGTGTGTTTGTGTGTGTGTTTGTGTATGTGTGCGCGCGCGCTTCGCGCGCACGTAATGCTCCCTGGATTTGGAAATCATCTCATCTCATCCACAAACTGTCACATACTGTTATACTGTTGCATCCTTCAAAATCAATCTTAAAACATAGAAAAACAGAGCTGGGTTTTTTTTTTGTTTGTTTGTTTGTTGTTTTTTTTCAAACAATGTTTTTAACTGGAGATCTCTGAGTTTGCTGTATTGTGTTGTATTGCATTGCATTACATTGTATAGTATTGTATTGTATTGTATTGTATTGTATTGTATTGCATTATTACTCTTTGTCACAACACAGCAGATTTATCTGCGTGAAATTCGAGATGCTCTGCGCAAGGAGAGCGCCATCCATAGATTATTTTTTTCTGCCTTCATATGTATTTGTTTTCCAATCAGAGTAATTTTTTTTTCTACAGAAATTTGCCAAGGACAACCCTTTTGTTCCCGTGGGATCTTTTTAAGTGCACGCTACGCACGGCACGTCGGTTTATCGCTTCATCCGATTGACTCAGCTAAATGATTTTGGGGCGTGACCCAGGTGTGTTTGGAGGAAGGAGGATTCAGAGAAATGCTGGGGAGGGGAAACACGTGGGGTGCATTTGATGTCCTCTGAGAGCGAACTCGGAAGTGCGTGCGTGTGTGTATGTGTCTACGAGGGGTTTGGTGAGGAGGACGGGTGTGAATACGTTTGTATTGTATCATGGGGTTTTTTTTTTCGGTTCTCCCGATATTGCATCGTTGATATTTTTCATGTCCTTGTACTTTATTCGTTCCACGCGTATCATTGTTAATTTAAAGGCGCTCAGAGCCGCAGGGATAAACGCTATATTAGTATCATTATCATTATTATTATTGTCATTGTTATTATTATCATTATTATTGTTGTTGTTGCATGCAGGATAAACGCTATATTGTTATCAGTAGTAGTAGTATAATTATTATTATTATTGTTACTGCTATTATTATTATTATTATTGTTTTTGTTATTATTATTATCATCATCATTACAGTTATCATTATTACCATCATTATCATTATTATTGTTGTTGTTATTGTCATCATCATTATTGTCCTTTTTATCATTATCACTGTCATTATCATCGTCATAGTCATCATTATTACGGACTATTGTTCGTCAGATCTTTTTCATGTGTGTTGATTAAAATCTTGCACAGAATGGACACACAATTGTGTGTGTAGAGGGGAATGGGGGGCGTTGTGTGTGTGTGTGTGTGTGTGTGTGTGTGTGTGTGTGTGTGTGTGCTCTTCCGTATGAGCGTGCGCGCATGTGTTTATTCTCTCTCTCTCTCTCTCTCTCTCTCTCTCTCTCTCTCTCTCTCACACACACACACACACACACACACACACACACACACACACACACACACACACACACACACACACCTTCTTATCTCCATATAACTATTTCTCTCTGTCTTATTTGAGATTCCCTGTCCACACTATTGAGAACAGGGACAGAACCTGAATTAACTCACTCAGTACGGCCAGTCCTCTCTTCTCCTCTACACAGACCCCTCGGGTGTCCAGTGGGTGTCTGAATGACCCAACCTTTAGCTTCCGTCGTCAGAATTGTGGTATTCTTTGTCAACATTCACCTCTTCAGTATAAAAGACTTCCGCTTGCAATATTTTGATGATGGTAATTGGGGTGAAACGCTGTTAACGTCGTCTCTTTCGCCGTTCGTATGGAGAGAGTTAACAAGGCCGAGAGGGCCGAGAAATAGACTGCAAGAAACGGGCTGTGATGCAGTAAGACAGGAAGCAACAAAGCTCCAGACAAGGACGCGTTAACTCTCTCCATACGAACGGCGAAAGAGACGACGTTAACAGCGTTTCACCCCAATTACCATCATCAAAATATTGCAAGTGGAAGGCTCTTACACTGAAGAGGTGAATGTTGACAAAGAATACCACAATTCTGACGACGGAAGCTAAAGGTTGGGTCATTCAGACACCCACTGGACATCCGAGGGGTCTGTGTAGAGGAGAAGAGAGGACTGGCCGTACTGAGTGAGTTAATCCGGGAATTTTGATGGACAATTTAAAGGGTGATTGAAGGGCATCAAAAGAGCATGAAGCCTCAAGCTGTTCGTTCGTTATTTGTTTGTTTGTTTGTTTGCTTGCTTGTTTGTTTTCCATTTAGCTGTCAACCGCAGGATTGGCATGTGGCTTGGCCCGCGAGACGTGTTCAGCATGTACTCACACACACACACACACACACACATACATGTATATATCAATATAAATCTATATAAATCTATATAAAGAGAGAATCTATGTAAACATTCTCAGATAGGATGGTGGTAAGTAAATGGTTGATGTCGGTGTGTCAGTCTGTCTGAGTGTGTCTTTTCGTTTGGGTTACATCTCTGTCTCTGTCTCTGTCTCTCTCTTTCTTTCTCTGTGTGTGTGTGTGTGTGTGTGTGTGTGTGTGTGCTTCAGTTGAAGATGAAACTCATTTCCTTTTTGTGTGTAAGTATTATGAAGAAATTCGAATGAAATGCTTAATTTTCAACGGTGAAAACTTAAAAGAACTCGAACCTTACCAGAACGCTTTTGACAGATGATGAAGTAAGAAAAAGATCACTAGCGAAATGTGTCGCCCTAGCTAGGGATTGTCGGAAAAAGAAACTATCTTCGGGAGCCTTATAGTTATCGAAAAAACACTGTTACCCTGATGCCAGTTCCACAGTTCATCATTCTGAATGACTTTGTAGAAAGTTGGATGGTCGAGCTTTTGTGTGTATTGTGTTGTGTTGTATTGTATTGTATTGTATTGTATTGTATTGCCTGTGCGAAATCTGTGCTGCTCTCACCAGGGAGAGCGCGTCGCGACAGAAAAGCGTCATGTTTTTTCTGTGTGCAGGTGTACTTGTTTTCCTATCAAAGTGGATTCTCCTACAGACTTTTGCCAGGGACAACCCTTTTGTTGCCGTGGGTTCTTTTTCTTGCGCTAAGTGCTGCCACACACGGGACCTTGCTTTATCATTTGATTAGAACGACTGGCGTCCAGATCAGGTCTAGCGGAGTGGGAGAATGTAATGGCTTGTGTGGGATTCGAACCCCGTGCGCTCAGACTCTCTTGTTTCCCAGGCGGGCGCGCTACCACAAGGACATGACTTCACTCACACTACAGAATATATCTCCCTCTCTTTCTCTCTCTCTCTGTTTGTGTGTGTGTCTCTCTCTCTTTATATCTCTCTGTGTCTGTCTGTCTGTTTGTCTGTCTGTCTCTCTCTGTTTCTGTCTCTGGTTGTCTGTCTGTCTGTCTCTTTCTCTCTCTCTCTTTCTCTTTCTCTCTCTCCTCTCTCTCTCTCTCCCTCTCTCCGTCTCTCTCCCCCTCTCTCTCTCCCTCTCTCTCTGTCTCCCTCTCCCTCCCTCTTTATTCCCCCCTCTCTCTCTCCCTCTCCCCCTCTGTCTCTCCCCCTCTCTCTCCTACTCTCTCTCTCTCTCCCTTTCTCTCTCCCTCTCTCTCCCTCTCCCTCTCTCCCCTCTCCCCCCTCTCTCTCTCCCTCTCTCTCTCCCCCTCTCTCTCCATCTCTCTCCCTCTCTCTGTCTCTCTCTCCCTCTCTCTATCTCTATCCCTCTCCCCCTCTCTCTCTCTCCTTCTCTCTCCCCCTCCCCCCCCCCCCTCTCTCTCTCTCTCTCTCTCACTCCAAGTGTATTGATCCCATCAAGCGGTCAGAGCATAAGTCATGCGTTGTCGCCGATCCAGACGGCCACGATCTCCCTGGTGGCACAGCACCCACAGATTAAACATGCCACACGAGACTCGTAGCGGGGATTATCTTTCTTAGAGGAAGGAGGAAGAAATCGATCAGGAGGAGGAGGAGAAGGAGGAGAAAGCACACACACACACACACACACACACACACACACACACACACACACACACACACACACACACACACACACACACACACACACACACACACACACACACATAGTCGAAGTAAAAAAAAAAATCTTAATGCCAGGCCTCTGGCCCATAACATGAGAGAAAGGGGGAGAGAGAGAGAAAAAAGTGGGGGGTGGGAGGGAGAGAGAGAGAGAGGAGAGAGAGAGAGAGAGAGAGAGCATATAGGCGAAGTGGGAACAGACGATTGGGGATCAGCAGTACAGTGATGGGCTAATGGGGATGACACCACCGAAACATGTACAGCAATACTGACAGGCTGATGACGACTGCAATCACAGACAGGACTTTTTGTGATGATGGCGTTATTAATGTAGCCGACCGAGTTGTTCTATTAGGATACGGACGGTACAAAAGACTTAATTATATATTGATGATTTACTGAATTAAAGGATAAAGAAGAATTCCCGCGCACAGGCCAGGAACATATAGAGGCCAGTCACAAATTGGTTTTTCTATTGTTTTATTTACAATAGTTATGAGAACATAAAAAGAGAAAACTAAGAAGAAGAAATAAGAAGAGAATATGAGAAAGAGAAGACCTAAGAAGAGAAGACATAAAAAGAGAATGTAAGAAGAGAAGACAGTGCCTGGAATGACACAAACAAATGTCATTAGCACAACATGTCGGCACAAGTGAATAATAAAGCACATGTATACACTTTACATGGAAAGGCTACCACTTGGAAATGCATATGTGTGAAGACCAAACACTGACCTCAAATGACATTTCTAATACATTTAAATAGTGCAGTTAAAGTGATTGAAGCTATGCTGATTTAGTGAAAGTACACTGACATTATAGATTAGGTAAAGCTTATACTGTGTCATAGTGACTCAAATGAATCAGTTTATCATGCTGCACTACACTGGAGTATGCCGTATAGGAGAGAGCATGATAACTAAATTACAATTAACAGACTGATACATATCAGGTGGTTTTAACCAATAACTGATATTAATCCAACACTATCTTGTAATCACCACAGAATACTACACACATTATGAGTACTGAGAATAAGTGAAACACTGTAACCTTCATCAGTGACAGCAAATGAGAAAGAACGCGTCATATGCACTCACTAGAATATTCTGGAACAAACTATCAGTGTCCAGAAACGTCAATGACTGTGACGTTAAGAAGAATCAAATGGAACACTGCTCCAAGCATATGATGGACATGGTGATTATTTAGATCAATCATAGCCGAGCTGTGACTAACATGTCAAAGCAATAACTGAACAAAGAATTAACTGAACATACTCATATGAGCACAAGTACTGTGTCGAACAATACAATTTACAAATCAACACATTCTACACACTAGTACTTACAGTGATACGTAGCAAGGTGTCAGCTGTTGTGAGAACACACATGACACATACTCGCACTGCCCGTGGCGCAGCAACAGAGAGAGAGAGCAGCTCTGGTCAGATGACTGACCAGGTATAAAATGACCATTCATCGCTCACTGTGCCAATTTATGCAGGTTAAGCGGACTGCAAAGACAGTCACGTGTGTAGCGAACAGTTCGACACTAATCTGGCCAAATCTGACAACTGTGTTTCTTACAAGGTGTTCAGTGACAGATTTCTAAATGATTCCTGACCCGATTTACGTCGGATAAGTTGCAAAAAAAGGGCTCAACACCTACTTTATAATGAGTATAAAATGAAGTGTTGGTTATTTAAGATGAATTTGTAATCTTAATTTAAGTCACCTGAACAGGGTTAGTTTTAACGAGCTCATCGCTGAAAATTACAAATTGCGTTAAATCAGTTTAACGTAGGCAAACACAAATGGAATAGACTTAAAGATGGAATCATGACGATTCTGCCAGTATATAATACTTGTAGTTTACGGTGGACCAGAAACACAGATTCCAGCTCAGCCAATAGCATACTGCAACGCTGGTCGAGGAGTAGGCTGTCTGGCGAGAACAAAATGATGTAAGCTGCTTTGCATTCAAACTGGGAGTGACGTCACACATGTCTGCGCGTGGGTTAGTTGCGAAAACTGTCGTCTGCAGCTTGTGCGTGAGGCAAGTTTTGAAGCAAGCATAGCACTTGGTCACATTGAGAAACTATATTACTCCTTAAAAGACTTCCCTTCTGGACTCAGACTATAAACTAGTGAATATTCTCCAACTGATCCGTAGATTACAGTATAATAAAGGGAATAACAATGCACACGATTATGGTTGGTAATGCGCCACCAACATTAACAAACAAATTTTCTGTAAATTCATCAAGAAAATCAGGTCTGTGGTGTGGTGTGTGTTGTGTGTGTTTGTTTCTTTCATGTTGTTCATTTTTTTCCCTATGTATTTTACCAACACTAAGCTTGTGCCTGTGTGCCAGAGAGACAGACAGAGAGAGAGAGAGAGAGAGAGAGAGAGAGAGAGAGAGAGAGAGAGAGAGAGAGAGAGAGAGAGAGAAATCGAAAATGAGCGAGAGTCAGCCAGACGAAAACACCAATTACGGACTCAGATCGAATCAAACCGTGTTGCTTATTGTCCAGCCGACTACAAGACGCCATTCGAGGACTGCAGGTGGCAATGGTAGAATTACGACTGACGTGAAGTGGAGATGGTGACAGATGACCTGTTGATTGTCAGAGCCGACGGCTGTGAACAGAGCACCTTCTTTGCTGCAGCCTGTAACGAGCTGCTTACGATCTTCCCGGCACTGTATTTCCCATGCATCTTTCTGCCGTCGTTTTACCGTTCCTACCTCAGTATGGTCACCCCTTCACTCTATCCATCCACAAAGCCTGTTTCTTCATCCATCCTTCCTTGTTCAGTCACTCAGTCGACTGTCGTCGCGGCAAACTCAAACCTAGTAAGATCCTTAGAAAAAACAACAGCTTTTGACTTTTCGCAACAACAAAAAAGAAAAAGAAAAAAAGAAAAAAAATCCTACTCCTCAACTGGCTCTGTCTGTCTGTCTGTCTGTCAGTCTGTCTGTCTGTCTGTCTCTCTCTCTCTCTCTCTCTCTCTCTCTCTCTCTCTCTTCTTAAATGGCTCCCCTATATATCTTTCTACGTCCCACGCCCCTCTCGGTTACTCACCAAACTGGTTTCCCTCTGTTTACCTGTATGTCTGTCTCTCTGTCTCTTCGCCCCTCTCTCTACCTTCTCTCTCAGAACGCTCCCTCCCTTCTCTCTCTCTCTCTCTCTCTCTCTCTCTCTCTGTCATCTTCTCTCTCTCTCTCTCTCTCTCTCTGTCATCTTCTCTCT
>NC_134882.1:44609924-44622424 GCF_041734735.1 Babylonia areolata | reverse complement strand
CACACACACACACACACGCACACGCACACGCACACACACACGTGCACACACGTGCACACACGGGCACAAGCTTGGTGTTAGTAAAATACATAGGGCAAAAAAGGACAGATCGTTTGGACAGCACATAGCAATACAAAAAAGATGGGCCATGATTCAGTCACTGGTCACATCCTTTCTTTCTTTCTTTCTTTTGCGTTCGACAGCTACGCAGTCAGGGTCGAAGTCCGAGGGATTCCACAAACTCGGACGTCCGGTGAAGGTCGGCTGCCGTCCCCCAGAGCTTGGTGTTGAGGTCAGCACCCCCAGGCCAGGACTGCTGCCGCATCTTCTCATACAGGGGGCAGTCTTGGAGAATATGGGATGGGGTCTGGTCAGCCTGGCCGCAATCACATAGGGATGTGGCTGCCACTCCAATCCTCTTCAGGTGTGCTCGGAGGCCGCAGTGTCCTGTGCGAAGGCGGTAGATGGTAGTCTGGTGTCTCTTCTCCAGTGTCCTAATGGGATCCTGGTGTGCCTGGTAGCCTCCGTTCAGGGTGACCCAGCCTCTTCGGAATCTGCTGCGGAGGAGAGTTTTTGCTTCCTCATACGTGGCAGGAATGGTTGGCTGTGTGAGCTGGCTTCCTTCCTTAGCAAGGTGGTCTGCACGCTCGTTGCCTGGGAGGCCTACATGTGCAGTCACTGGTCACATCACGCAGGTCGTCAGGTTATAGTCCACAGCGGTACAAAAAATAACGGGACCAAAGCTGGGTTGCATGGGTGAAGATGTCTTAGCGGCGCTAAGTTTGCTTAGCGTTAAAAATGTTCCTAATTCTTTTTTTCTTTTTCTTTTTTTCTTTATCACAACAGATTTCTCAGTGTGAAATTCAGCTGCTCTCCCCAGGGAGAGCGTGTCGCTACACGACAGCGCCACCCTTTTTTTTTTTTTTTTTTTCTCTCCTGCGTGCAGTTTTATTTGTTTTTCCTATCGAAGTGGATTTTTCTACAGAATTTTTCCAGGAACAACTCTTTTGTTGCCGTGGGTTCTTTTACGTGTGCTAAGTGGATGCTGTACACGGGACCTCGGTTTATCGTCTCAACCGAATGACTAGCGTCCAGACCACCACTCAAGGTCTAGTGGAGGGGGAGAAAATATCGGCGGCTGAGCCGTGATTCGAACCAGCGCGCTCAGATTCTCTCGCTTCCTATGCGGACGCGTTACCTCTAAGCCACCACTCCACATGAAACATTGAATTTAGTTTAAGAGTCGTAGAGCGTGTTCTGCTATAGCAGTGACTCCGTCGAGAGAAAATGACGATAAACTTCTTTTTTTTTCTTTTTTTTCTTTTTTTTATAAAGGAACATTCCCGACTTCAAGGAAACTAAGTGCTGCAAAGATCACCGATAATCGGCAAGTCAGCCCTTGTGGTCAGAGGGAGGCAGGGAGGGAAGTCAACCTCGTTCCACAGTCACTGAAGATATCAGCTTCAGACGGTCTGTCCGAGACCGACAGTGGGGGTTGATAGCTTGAGGGATCAATCATCTTCAGATCTCGTTCTCAGTCACTGTCAATCGGGGGACCAAGGCAGTTCTGCTCTGTATGTGGCTGTCTGTCCGTTTGGTTGGCTGTCTGGCTGTTCGTCATTCCCCCATGATCTGCATGTCTTTCCACCACACTTTCTCTCTCTCTCTCTGTTTCTTTCTACCCCCTTCCTTCCCCCCCCCTCTCCCTCTCTGTTTCTTTCTACCCCTTCCTTCCCCCCCTCTCCCTCTCTGTCTGTTTTTTTCTACCCCTTCCTTCCCTCTCTCTCTCTCTCTCTCTCTCTCCACGATTAAGCTTCTCAGTAACTTGTAAAGATCTAGCGAGCAGAGCAAAGCATGCTATGTTATGTATAATGCAGAAATTGTCAAATTTAGGGAATCAGTCTTTCCAAGTGTTTATCAAACTTTTTGATTCACAAGTACAAACGATTGTTCAATATGGTGCTGAGGTATGGGGCTTAGATAACGCTTCAATACATTGTGAAAAAGTCCACTTATTTGCCCTGAAGAAATTCTTAGATGTATCGATACAAACGCCAAATGACTTAGTTTATGGTGAAACATGTAGGTATCCAATATATATAAACTCAGCAGTAAGATGTATAAAATACTGGTTAAAATTGATTGAAATGGAAGATACAAGACTACCAAAGAAAGCATATAAAATGTTATATGACCTAGATGCTAGAGGCAAGGTAAACTGGGCAACTAAAGTAAAAGTAAAATTATGCGAATTAGGTTTCGGGTATGCGTGGATCAACCAAGGCGTTGGGAATGTAAGTGCATTTTTAAATATGTTTCGAGAAAGACTTATTGATTGTAGATGGCAAGAGTGGGGTGCCCACATTCAGGACAGTAACAGGTTTGATTTGTATCGACATTTCAACTCACTGCACTGCATGCCGACATATATGTTAATGAAAATGGATAAGCACTTAAAAATTATTATGACAAGATTTAGATTTGGGGTATCTGATATAACTGTTCATCGTTTTCGTTATAGAACACATAATGAAAGTGAACTTGTGTGTCCATTATGTAATGATGCACAGGAAAGTGAAGTTCATTTTGTATTTTGCTGTTCTGCCTTGGATGATCTCAGAGAACAATTAATTCCTAAAAAGTTTTACAGACAACCTTCTGTTTTCAAACTTGCACTGCTATTAGCATCTGTGAATGAGAATGTTGTCAAACATTTTGCATTATATTTGTATAAGGCGTTTCAGATTCGTTCTACCTGTAGTGAGTAACGCGTATTGTAATTCTGTTTGTTGAATTCAGTGTTAAATGTGATACACGATTGATTCAATGTTTTCACACCACCCCCTTCATGAGGGGCTATGGCCTATTATGAATAAAACATTCGCATTCGCATTCGCATTCTCTCTCTCTCTCTCTCTCTCTCTCTCTCTGTTTCTTTCTACCCCTTCCTTCCCCTCTTTCTCTCTCTCTCTCTCTATTTCTTTCTACACCTTCCTTCCTCTCTCTCTCTCTCTCTATTTCTTTCTACACCTTCCTTCCCCTCTTTCTCTCTCTCTCTATTTTTTTCTACACCTTCCTTCCTCTCTCTCTCTCTCTGTTTCTTTCTACACCTTCCTTCCCCTCTCTCTCTCTGTTTCTTTCTACCCCTTCCTTCCCCCCCCTCTCTCTCTCTCTGTTTCTTTCTACCCCTTCCTTCCCCTCTTTCTCTCTCTCTCTCTGTTTCTTTCTACCCCTTCCTTCCCCCCTCTCTCTCTCTGTTTCTTTCTACCCCTTCCTTCCCCTCTCTCTCTCTCTGTTTCTTTCTACCCCTTCCTTCCCCTCTTTCTCTCTCTCTCTGTTTCTTTCTACCCCTTCCTCCCCCCCCCTCTCTCTCTCTCTGTTTCTTTCTACCCCTTCCTTTCCCCCCCCTCTCTCTGTCTCTCTCTTTCTACCCCTTCCTTCCCCCCCCCCCTCTCTCTCTCTCTCTCTTTCTACCCCTTCCTTCCCCCCTCTCTCTCTCTCTGTTTCTTTCTACCCCTTCCTTCCCCCCTCTCTCTCTCTCTCTCTCTCTCTGTTTCTTTCTACCCCTTCCTTCCCCTCTTTCTCTCTCTCTCTCTCTCTCTCTCTCTCTCTGTTTCTTTCTACCCCTTACTTCCCCCCCCCTCTCTCTCTCTCTCTATTTCTTTCTACCCCTTCCTTCCCCCCTCTCTCTCTCTCTGTTTCTTTCTACCCCTTCCTTCCCCCCTCTCTCTCTCTGTTTCTTTCTACTCCCTTCCTTCCCCCCTCTCTCTCTCTCTGTTTCTTTCTACCCCTTCTTTCCACTCTTTCTCTCTCTCTCTGTTTCTTTCTACCCCTTCCTTCCCCCCTCTCTCTCTCTCTGTTTCTTTCTACCCCTTCCTTCCCCCCCCCCTCTCTCTCTCTCTCTGTTTCTTTCTACTCCCTTCCTTCCCCCCCTCTCTCTCTCTCTGTTTCTTTCTACCCCTTCCTTCCCCCCTCTCTCTCTCTCTCTCTCTCTGTTTCTTTCTACCCCTTCCTTCCCCTCTTTCTCTCTCTCTCTCTCTCTCTCTGTTTCTTTCTACCCCTTCCTTCCCCCCCCCTCTCTCTGTTTCTTTCTACCCCTTCCTTCCCCTCTCTCTCTCTCTGTTTCTTTCTACCCCTTCCTTCCCCTCTTTCTCTCTCTCCCTCTCTCTCTCTCTCTCTCTCTCTCTCTCTCTCTCTGTTTCTTTCTACCCCTTCCTTCCCCTCTCTCTCTCTCTCTGTTTCTTTCTACCCCTTCCTTCCCCTCTCTCTCTCTCTCTGTTTCTTTCTACCCCTTCCTTCCCCCTCTCTCTCTGTTTCTTTCTACCCCTTCCTTCCCCTCTCTCTCTCTCTCTGTTTCTTTCTACCCCTTCCTTCCCCCCCTCTCTCTCTGTTTCTTTCTACCCCTTCCTTCCCCTCTCTCTCTCTCTCTGTTTCTTTCTACCCCTTCCTTCCCCCCCTCTCTCTCTCTCTGTTTCTTTCTACCCCTTCCTTCCCCCCCCCCTCTTTCTCTCTGTTTCTTTCTACCCCTTCCTTCCACCCCCTCTCTCTCTCTCTCTCTGTTTCTTTCTACCCCTTCCTCCCCCCCCCTCTCTCTCTCTCTGTTTCTTTCTACCCCTTCCTCCCCCCCCTCTCTCTCTCTCTCTGTTTCTTTCTACCCCTTCCTTCCCCCCTCTCTCTCTCTCTGTTTCTTTCTACCCCTTCTTTCCCCCCCCCTCTCTCTCTCTCTCTGTTTCTTTCTACCCCTTCCTTCCCCCCCTCTTTCTCTCTGTTTCTTTCTACCCCCTTCCTTCCCCCCGCCCCTCTCTCTCTCTGTTTCTTTCTACCCCTTCTTTCCCCCCTCTCTCTCTCTCTCTGTTTCTTTCTACACCCTTCCTTCCCCCCCCCTCTCTCTCTATCTCTGTTTCTTTCTACCCCTTCCTTCCCCCCCCCCCTCTCTCTGTTTCTTTCTACCCCTTCCTTCCCCCCCCCTCTCTCTCTGTTTCTTTCTACCCCCTTCCTTCCCCTCTTTCTCTCTCTCTCTCCGTTTCTTTCTACCCCTTCCTTCCCCTCTTTCTCTCTCTCTCTCTCTGTGTTTCTTTCTACCCCCTTCCTTCCCCTCTTTCTCTCTCTCTCTCTCTCTCTGTTTCTTTCTACCCCTTCCTTCCCCCCCTCTCTCTCTCTGTTTCTTTCTACCCCTTCCTTCCCCCCCCCCCCCTCTCTCTCTCTCTGTCTGTTTTTTTCTACCCCTTCCTTCCCTCTCTCTCTCTCTCTCTGTTTCTTTCTACCCCTTCCTTCCCTCTCTCTCTCTCTCTCTCTCTCTGTTTCTTTCTACCCCTTCCTTCCCTCTCTCTCTCTCTCTCTGTTTCTTTCTACCCCTTCCTTCCCTCTCTCTCTCTCTCTCTCTCTCTGTTTCTTTCTACCCCTTCCTTCCCTCTCTCTCTCTCTCTCTCTGTTTCTTTCTACCCCTTCCTTCCCCTCTCTCTCTCTCTCTCTCTCTCTCTCTCTCTGCTTTCACATGAATTCTATAGAGTGTGTTCTGTTTACAACCAGTCACTTACAACATCTCGTTACTTATTGGTCGTGAAAAACGTTTTTGTACGCCGTATGTTTTCATGATTTCGAATCGGTATGTCAGATTTGAATTGTCGCTTTTTACAGTATAATCCTGTTCCTGGTGATAAGAGAATGTGTAGTTTTTGTCACACAGCCCTTGAAACAGAATATCATTTTCATTTGGTTTGTCCAGTTTATCATACTCTAAGAGAAGAACATTTACCTGCCAAATATCACAGAAATCCAACCTTGTTCAAATTTTACGAAGTTGTCGTTTTTTGTATGCAAGGCTTTTGGCGTGAGAGCGGAGCTTTTGAAATTGGATACGAGTGGATGAGTATGGTTACGCATTTTGTTGCACTGTGGCGTATACATCAACACCCCCCCCCCCCCCCCCCTTTCTTTTTCGATTCTTGCAATTTGTAATTCATTTTTGTAAGTTTTGTTAGCTTGTCAGCTTCAATGTTTTGCATTTCACTTAATCCAGGTCGCTGGATCTGTGTGTTAAGCGTGCGAGCGTGTATGTGAGTGTGTATATGCGCGTGTGCATGTGTTTGAGGGGGTGGAGAAGAGAGAGATAATGTGAGAGAGAGAGAGCTTGCAAGAGTCACATGCGCATTGATATATTGTTCACACTGTTTGATTCAATATGTAATATTTTTGTTAGTGGCCCACTCCTTTGTTATGGGCCGGAGGCCTAACAAATAAACCTTTGTCTTGTCTGTCTTGTCTCTCTCTCTCTCTCTCTCTCTCTCTCTCTCTCTCTCTGTCTGTCGTTATCTCTTTTATCTCCCTCTCGCTCTCTCTCTTTCTCTTTCTCTGTACTCTTTCTGTCTTTATCTTTTTCTCTCCCCCTTCTCTCTTCCTCTCTTCCTCCTTCTCTGTCTTCTTCTCTCTCTGCCTCTCTCTGTCTCTGTCCCCGCTTCTCTCTGTCTGTCTGTGTCTTCTTCTCTCTCTGTCTCTTTCCCTGCCTCTCTCTGCCTCTCTTTGTCTGTCTGTCTGTCTGTCCCCGCATCTGTTTGTCTGTCTGTCTGTCCCTCTCTCTCTCTCTCTCTCTCTCTCTCTCTCTCTCTCTCCCTCTCCCTCTCCCCCCCTCTCTCTCTCTCTCTGTATTCCATTCCCCAGTTATTGTTGTTTTATTTTCCTCTTCTGTGAAAAGTGTCCTGTCAAAACTGTCGTGTTCTCGTACGAATCCGAGGCCAAGTGTGGATGGCCATTTCACACGAACGGCCAATAATGGAGAGAAAAGTGTTTAAGATATATTTGATTCAGAAAGGAGACTCGAGACACGTGGAAAGGAGTATTTGATTGCTTATGGTTTATTCGTAAATGTGTGTGTGTTCGAGTGTATGTGTCTGTGTGTTTGCGTGTGCTTGTTTGTTCGTGTGTGTTTTTTTTTTAGTATGAGGATTGTGGGGCTGTTAAGAGTGGTTGACTGATTGACTGGCTGTCTGTCTGGCTGGCTGATTGACTGATTGGCTGTCTGGCTGGCTTGACTGGATGATACTTGGGACTCGCCACGCCGTGTTGAGTGCATACTGATATTTGAGGACCCACCCGCCATGCCGAATTGGAACGCATTCTTTGATGACTTTTAGCGAGGAAGGTTTTTCGGCTCTGTCCGCGGACAGACCATCACCTCACGGCAGTGTGCGACTGCTATCTCCCCGTCCCTCCAGGGACAGCCCCGCTTTGCTGCCCGGGCCTTTCGGGTCGTTCCGGAGAGATAAAGATGCCCTTGGGACTGAGAAGGGAAACGGGTTTTTTGTGTGTGTGTGTGTGATTTACTTTCTCCATGTGATTAAAAAAGAAAAAAATCTGAGGCTGGTTTTCCATGCTGTTAAGAGTCATTGGTTTGGGTAAAAGGGGGTGGGAGTGTGTGTGTGAAGTGTGTGTGTGTGTGTGTGTGTGTGTGTGTGCTGGGGGCGGGAGTGGGGATACTTGCTAAGATAGAAAGTGTATTGTGAGTTACCGAATGCCTTGTTGTGTTGTGTTGGGTCGTGTGTCGTGTCGTGTCGTGTCATGCTGTCACTGGTTTGGTAGGGTTGCATCTGTCATGTCGTGTTGTAACTGGCTTTGTGTCGCGTCGTGTTGTGTTCCTGTGACGTGTTGTATGATGCTGTGATGTGTTGTGTTGTGATGTTGTGTAATGTGTTGCCTTATGTTGTGTCGTGTTCTGTTGTGTTTTCTATGGTATTGTGATGTGTTGTGCTGTGTTGTTGTAATGTATGTTGTGTTAACAGTGAAACTTTAATTCCAAAAATCCCTACAGGGGTACATGGATCTAAAAAGACATACAATCATACCATTACAGAACAAATTGCAAAGAGTAGCGCTGGCGCTAAAAAAAAAAGTAGGTCAATGAACAAACAATCAGTCTTTTTTTACAAACTCACTCATGCAATCAATTCTTTCAAAACATATTCACACTGAAAATAAGATTTAACCAACAAATGAAACCAAAGTGAAGTAGAACATTTTATAAATGATTTATCAAATTGTACAGGGCCACAATGTATAAGGATAAAACAAATCATACACAGGTACATGAGCACACAATTCAAGTATTCATTTGTCTGTTCTCATTTGGGTTTGCATGTATGTATGAGGCGACAGTTACAATCAGAATTTACAGCTAATGTAGTTTTAATGAATCTAACCAGTTTGAACAAAACCACCTTCTTTCTGGAGCACATCAATGTTTGATACTTTAAGGCATTTTGGCGTATATAGAAGAAGGGTTTCAAGAATGTTTTACAACTTTCATCAAACATTGGGCACAAAAATAGATGATGATATTCATCTCCAAGTTCGTTACAGTCGCACTTGTTGCACTTTCTTTCATTTCGTTCAGTTCCTAAGAATTGAATTGGTAGCTTGTGGTTCAAAGTCTAAAATTTTAACAAAAACCGAGCAGTATCAAAAGTCAAACCAACCAAGTATTTTTCGAATTGAAAACCTATTCTTATACATACCGTGATTGTAAAATAATTCGTTCTGAATAATTTCTGTGTACCATTGCTGTGTGTACTGATCTTGAATCCTTTGCTTGATTAATGCCCTAAACCTATGTGGGGAATATCGTGCAACGTCCCACTGATTTATCCGGAGGCCATTAAACCCAAGAGCCTTTGATTCTCTTTCTACAACGTCCCAGTATGTGAAAGAGTATCCAGCCCTTTCTTTTAACTTAAGCATAGAATAGTACATATTACTAGAAAACTTATTTTTATCAACTGGGTCTGTTAAACGGAACCAAAAATTCAGCATTCATTGTTTTCCTCGGACTGACCAAGTTCACCAAAAATCATTTGTGAAGGAGTAGATTTGTTTAGCCTAAGTATTATTTCATAGAGTCGCAACTGCATTTTGTAGCAAGATCACACATTTGTGGATACCACACTTGCGATCCGTATAAAAGAATAGGACCTACAATGCGATCAAAAACTTCAACCTGAATATCAATAGGCATAAGTTTCTTCATTTTTATAATAAAAGAAAACATAGCTCTAGATGCCTGAGTGTATAAATATTTTTGTGCATTTAATTTTCATACCCAAATATTGAAAGTCAAAAACAACATCGAACTTAACATTATTATCAGTAAAATCTGGTAAATTTCTTATTTTTTCCTCTCGAGAAAACCATCACTTTTGTTTTCGGAGCATTAACTGTTAGCTTCCAGGTTTTACAGTAATCTTGCATCTTGTTAAGGGCATTCTGTAGTGCATCTGGAGTTTCTGCTAATATGACAGTATCGTCAGCATACAACAATATGAACAATTAAAACATAATATCAACATGAGAGTCATCAAGATCAATATCAGTGGCAGCCTTTTTTTTCTTTTTTCTTTTTTTTTTTTTTACAGAATCCAAGCCAGTTACATTTTCACCAATAAACAGTTTCAAATCGTTCAAAAACAATGCAAACAATAACGGCGATAATGTTCTCCCTTGTCTCACACCAGTTGTACATGAAAAATAATCAGATAATTCTTGATTCCATTGTACTTGAGATTTAGTTTTGCTGTACAAATCATGTATAACACATAATAACTTTCCGGTAACATTTTCATTAACAATTCTGAGCAACAAAAAAGACCTATCCACCAAATCGAAAGCTTTCTCATAGTCTATGAAAGCGCAATACAGTCGCTTTTTCTTGGCACGAAAGAAGTTTATAGAGTGTAAAGTGAATTTATGGTCTGTAACCGAGTAGCCTGCCCTAAAACCAGCTTGTTCTTCTCCGATGGTACCATTATCATCCAAGTATGAGCAAAGTCTGTTATTAACCACGCCAGTAAACAATTTACCGAAGCAACATAACAAATATATACCTCTATAGCTTGCTGGAGAGTCTTTGCTTCCTTTTTGTTTCACTATGGCTACCGTCCATTCTTCCGGTACCTTACCATAATGCATAACTAAATTGAAAAAAAAATGTAATCAGCAATACAAGATTCTCTGGAGCAGCCTCAAGTAATTCATTTGTAATTTGGTCTATTCCACATGCTTTACTATTTTTTCAGCTTTTGAATTGCAGTCTTTGCTTCCTCTACAGTAAATGGCACGTCAAGGACCTGATTTGTTTTAATATTATTATCCTGCGGAGCCTCAGTCTGTGCATCAGTTTGAACCTAAATCTTTTAAGTAATTATAAAATGTTTCACGAGTTATTACATTATCTAGGCCTATTTCTTTTTTCTCCTGTTCTGTGCCATTCAACAGCCTCCAAAAACTTTTTGGATCTTTACTTTCCATACCTTTTACTTTCTTAATGAAAGATTTTTGATATTCTCTAAATAACAATCGTAACTGTTGTTTTTAGCTTTTGCTCAGTTTAGATTTATTTTCTTTTGCTTCTGCACTTCTATATCTTTTTAATGGGTTTTTTGCTCTAAGAAACTCTTTTCGTTTCTTTCACAGTCATTATCATACCATGGAAAGTTTTCATTCTTTCGCATTCTTTCCTGTTGCATTACGTTGCGTTTCTTTGTGAGTGTGTCTTGTCGTGTCGTGTCGTATCGAGTCGTGTTGTGTTGTGTCGTGATGTGATGTAATGTGTTGCGTTTATTGACGTCACGGAATCATCTGACGTAAACAAAACCAGCGAGGAACGGAATGGAAAGAAACTGTACGTGCGGTTAAGACCAAATGGTAGACAACAGTGTGTGTTTGGCTCTGAAGTTCCGTGACAGCCTCCAGTACCATCCCTCACGATGTCCAAAGTGAGTTAACGAAAAAGGCTTGTTTACCAAATCCCAGCCTGCAACCAGAATGAACTCCAGAGTTACCTTGAATCCAACCTTTAAATTCAATCCCACACCTTAACTTGAACCGCCACTCGATCGGGTCCAAGACTGGTCAAACGACAAACTCAACCCGCTTTCTAATTCAAAACCTAGTCCTAACCCAGTCTTATGTCTAGGCCCTCATCTCAAATTTTCTTTTTACTCGAATTTACTTCCCCCCCCCTCCCCCCACACACACACACACCCCCTCCGCCCTCCCTCCCATCCCACCCCCCTCCCCCTCCCCCCTTCCCCCTCCCTTCATCCCAGCACTTTCTAGAACCCAAGGCCTGACATGTCCTAATCCTTACTCAAAACCCTAACTTAGCTCGAACCCCGAGCCATATTCAAACTCAATGCACTGACGTCCTTGCTCTCGCCACTTATTCCCTGAATCTACCGAGCACAGAAATCGAATGAATCCCTTCCCTTGCAAGAGTCGGTTCCACTCCTTCTCACAGACCCCAACACAACTCGGATGTGGGTGTCGATGTGTGGTGAAGATGTTTGGACCAGATGCTGCTTCTTCTTGTTGTTTTCTGACTTTTTTCTGCTTTTTTTTTTTTGTTTGTTTGTTTGTTTTCTGCTTTTTTTTGCTTTTTTTTTTTTGTTTCTTTGTTTGTTTTCTGGCTTTTTTCTGCTTTTTTGTTTGTTTGTTTTCTGCTTTTTTGTTTGCTTTTTTTTTTTTTTTTTTTTTTATTTTATTTTATTTTTTGCAGGGGAGGGAGAGAGAGGATCTGCCTCTACCTCTGCCTAACTCACTTCTCTTTTCTCCAACTCACTCCTCTCCTCTCTCTCTCTCTCTCTCTCTCTCTGTGTGTGTGTGTGTGTGTGTGTGTGTGTGTGTGTGTGTGTCTGTCTGTCTGTCTGTCTGTCTGTCTGTCTCTGTCTCTGTCTCTCTCTCCTTTTGTGATTGTGTTTGAGAAAGCGTGAAGAATACATGTTCTAATATGTCGTTCCAGAAACCGGGGTGACATTATTCGCTTTCGTGCCTTTTTCTATGAAATGAATTTTTTTTTTTAATGGGGACATTCAGACAACGAAATTCATTTTCAGTTCTTTGGGGGCACGATGAACATCCAGACCATTAAATTGGGAATGAAATTGAAGCAGTTGCAGCACACAGACAGAGAGAGAGAGAGAGAGAGAGAGAGAGAGAGAGAGAATATCTCAAATCATGTTCACGTAAAAAAATAAATTAATAGATAAAAAATCAGCATGAAGCACATTCTCAGTTCTTTGAAGTGACCACGAAAATCCAGAGACCTTAAATTCGAAATGAAATTGAGCCAGGGCAAAATAGAAATAAAAATAAAATAAATTCAACGATAATTGTGTCTGAAGTCACGTTCACGGAAAAAAAAACAACGAAAAGAAAAAAAAAAAAAAAGACAAGAAAAGAAAAGAAAAAAGCTCCGTATGATGAATGCGGTCACCTTCTTTTGCGGCATGGTCTGTAAAGGGAAATTAATGCGAAAGCTCGGAATCACGTGTGGTGAATCTTGATGTGGTTAAATGGACGAGAAAATGTTATTTCTTTTCTTTTCTTATAGCCTGCTGGTTTTTGGAGAGCTTTGTCTTCCCTTTCCTTTTTTTTTTTTTGTTAAAATCTAATTTCACACTCTCTCTCTCTCTCTCTCTCTCTCTCACACACACACACACACACACACACACACA